>NC_091291.1:109646504-109947754 GCF_032444005.1 Ranitomeya imitator | reverse complement strand
CAAGATTCAAATGTGGACATATGACTCTCCTATGGAAATGAGCGAATCTCCCAAAAGTCAATTCAGTCAGATTTGAAAAAATCAGGAGGGAAAGGACGGGGGAGATACAGTTAGGGCCAGAAATATTTGGACAGTGACACAATTTTCGCGAGTTGGGCTCTGCATGCCACCACATTGGATTTGAAATGTTACCTCTACAACAGAATTCAAGTGCAGATTGTAACGTTTAATTTGAAGGGTTGAACAAAAATATCTGATAGAAAATGTAGGAATTGTACACATTTCTTTACAAACACTCCACATTTTAGGAGGTCAAAAGTAATTGGACAAATAAACATAACCCAAACAAAATATTTTTATTTTCAATATTTTGTTGCAAATCCTTTGGAGGCAATCACTGCCTTAAGTCTGGAACCCATGGACATCACCAAACGCTGGGTTTCCTCCTTCTTAATGCTTTGCCAGGCCTTTACAGCCGCAGCCTTCAGGTCTTGCTTGTTTGTGGGTCTTTCCGTCTTAAGTCTGGATTTGAGCAAGTGAAATGCATGCTCAATTGGGTTTAGATCTGGAGATTGACTTGGCCATTGCAGAATGTTCCACTTTTTGGCACTCATGAACTCCTGGGTAGCTTTGGATGTATGCTTGGGGTCATTGTCCATCTGTACTATGAAGCGCCGTCCAATCAACTTTGCAGCATTTGGCTGAATCTGGGCTGAAAGTATATCCCGGTACACTTCAGAATTCATCCGGCTACTCTTGTCTGCTCTTATGTCATCAATAAACACAAGTGACCCAGTGCCATTGAAAGCCATGCATGCCCATGCCATCACGTTGCCTCCACCATGTTTTACAGAGGATGTGGTGTGCCTTGGATCATGTGCCGTTCCCTTTCTTCTCCAAACTTTTTTCTTCCCATCATTCTGGTACAGGTTGATCTTTGTCTCATCTGTCCATAGAATACTTTTCCAGAACTGAGCTGGCTTCTTGAGGTGTTTTTCTGCAAATTTAACTCTGGCCTGTCTATTTTTGGTATTGATGAATGGTTTGCATCTAGATGTGAACCCTTTGTATTTACTGTCATGGAGTCTTCTCTTTACTGTTGACTTAGAGACAGATACACCTACTTCACTGAGAGTGTTCTGGACTTCAGTTGATGTTGTGAATGGGTTCTTCTTCACCAAATTAAGTATGCGGCGATCATCCACCACGGTTGTCATCCGTGGACGCCCAGGCCTTTTTGAGTTCCCAAGCTCACCAGTCAATTCCTTTTTTCTCAGAATGTACCCAACTGTTGATTTTGCTACTCCAAGCATGTCTGCTATCTCTCTGATGGATTTTTTCTTTTTTTTCAGCCTCAGGATGTTCTGCTTCACCTCAATTGAGAGTTCCTTTGACCGCATGTTGTCTGCTCACAGCAACAGCTTCCAAATGCAAAACCACACACCTGGAATCCACCCCTGACCTTTTAACTACTTCATTGATTACAGGTTAACGAGGGAGATGCCTTCAGAGTTAATTGCAGCCCTTAGAGTCCATTGTCCAATTACTTTTGGTCCCTTGAAAAAGAGGACGCTATGCATTACAGAGCTATGATTCCTAAACCCTTTCTCCGATTTGGATGTGGAAACTATCATATTGCAGCTGGGAGTGTGCACTCTCAGCCCATATTATATATATAATTGTATTTCTGAACATGTTTTTGTAAACAGCTAAAATAACAAAACTTGTGTCACTGTCCAAATATTTCTGGCCCTAACTGTATTTGATTTGCATCAAATAAGTTTGTTACAAATGGAGTCTTTTCGGCCATCATCTGCATACCTCTGATGTCGCCACTGCTCCAGTTTTTTCTTCCCATATGCTTCTTTTCATTCATCTCTGTTCTGCCCCAGCAGTCAAGGGTAAGGAGGCAGCCAGCTACAGTAAATGCCATTTTCCTGGATCCCAGTAAATTGAATCTCTCAAAATTATGACTGGTTAGAATCCTAATTTTTAGGCAATTTCTATTGGATACATTAAATTTAGACTTGGTTTGCTCATTTCCTCCTGAGATTGACCTCAATCCTAAGCTACTCAGTTTCCTCGCCTTTCACTTAATTCAGTGTGTCTAATATTGAATCTCGTCCACTTGAAAGGGAAAAGTTTAAATTGCTAAAACCAGCCTATGGTCCCGAGAGCTGCTTTTTAATTTTTTTATAAAGGATTTTTTATTGTAATTCTGGAAAAACAATTTAAGCATATTTATATTACCAACTGTACATTTTATAAAATGATACTGGTTAGAGAAAAGCTTCATTAAATGTATACACTTTTCTCTTCATCTTTAGAGTAAAATAAAATATAATTTTGTTCTATTTTTATTTGTACAGTTTATTATCTCCGGATCACTGTCAGTGGCTGCTTCAGTGAAACCAACAGTGGGAAAGGTAAGAAAAAGAAAAATGATTCACGCATGAATAAATGAAAGTTAAGAATAAGGGCTGTTCTGTCCTTACTAAATAAGGCAGGCTCATGTAGCTATACAGGCAGCTTAACCGCTATAAGGAGACTGTGGTTGAGTCTATGCTTTTATAGAACGTGATAGTATATTGACGAGGTGAAACTGTAAACAATTATATACATACAATCAGTGCATTGTATAGCAGAAATACATACTACACATGTTGTACATTATGTATGACATTTACAGGGCTAGTAACTGAACTAGGAGTACAACTGACTAAGCTAGGCTAATATTAGAGCAGAAATGACCTATAGAAAGCATAAAGACATACCGGAAATGCAATCGCAAGGGGGATGAAGTGAAAGCGTCTTTCTTTGAAAGTAGACTGAAGGAAATGGAGGGAAATGGAGGGAGACGGAGGCTTAGCTATCATAATGCATTGCAAAAAGGGGGAGGAGAATCAGACATGGAAAATAGAAAAAACAGAAAATAGGACTGTGAACATGACTCTGACTGCTAGAGGGAGCCAAACACTGTAGACAAATAAAGATATGAATATATGAGTTCCTGTACACTCATACTAGTAAAAAAACAACTGCAAATTATGCAAACAGATAATCAGAGGTAACAAATTAGATGGTGGAGGCAGAACAAGGGCCTTAAAGTGAAAATCTTCTTTGTCTTCTTTTAAGGATATTTTCAGGAAGAATTGAGATGCATGCAATAGATTTTTTTTCTATGGCTCTCCATGTGTTAAGGCTAAATCAGATGCAGTGCTTCCATTAACCATGCCATCAAAATGAACCTTTTAAGGGTGTCTGGAGAATGCTCCACATAATAGTACCCGCAGAGTGCCCCACATAAGGGTGCCAGTAGAACACTTGACTAATGGAGAAGTAACTGCATCAATAAAGTAGGTATCTGCTGCATTAATGTTACTGATCTGTAATTGCTGCTATAATGATGCAAACAACACTCCTTTAGTCAAAATCGCACAATTTCTGGTTCTGACACTTTTTTAGACTCTGATTTGGAGGTTTGTGGAATGCCGCTCACCATTTTGGGATCCGACAACCAAGATGTGAAGATTTGCCACCTCCTGGAGAGTGACGTCCTTTGGATGCTGCATACAGCCAGTTTGGATTGGCTTTTTTTTATAACTGGTCATGTATAGAAAAAATATTTAGTCCAGGGCAGTCTGGTGTCTTATTTTTTTATTAAAAGCGCAGTCATCAAGCAGTGATAGGTGCCTTATAAGTTACTTTCTTCAAAAGCAGCCCTTTAGATGGACATCTTAATGATTTTGTCAGTGGCTACTGGCTAACATGTTTCACTAAGCGAGGTGTTCAGGAGTTATCCCTTATCTATTGGATGGGGGGTAACTTCCCAAATGCTTGAGTTCTAAACACTGGAAACTTCACTTATCTCAAGAACTGAGGTTCTGAAGATCCCCATGTGAATAGAGCAGTGGTTAATCATGTGCCCTGCCGCTCTATTCATTCAAGTAATCTCAAGGATGTGAAAAATAGAATGATTATTTTGATCAGACTTTGATCAGTTTGATTAGAGAGTTACCTGAATGTCATCGGTTATTCACATCCAATGTAATCTGAATTTTTTCACAGACCCATAGAATTGCATTGCCGATTTTGCTTCAGCGCTATCAAAATTTCCTGTTGGCCACGGGCATGTGAATAGACCCATAAACTAAAAACAGGCATGAGTGCTATACGTGGAAACTATAGATAGCACTCGTACGAGAACTTTGGACATCTGAATGAGGCCTAAATGGACCCACCAGGGATAGCCAAGCACCGGCCATGCCCATTATTGACCACTGCTCCACTCACATCAGGCTCTTCACAGCCCTGGTTCTCAAGATCAATGTGAGTCTTAGCAGTTGGACCCCAAAACCCCATAGATAGGATAATACTTCCAAAACTTGAGAATATCCATTTAAGAAAAAAATGGATAGCTTATTTTGTTTCTGAAGACCAACAAAAGTGTACCGAAACCTAAAAATACATGGGCAAAGAAACTCTTGATAACTTCTCTCCACTCTGACTGGTCCTGAAGACTGATTTCCCGATATCAAATAGACTATCCTTTTTTGGATTGGATTTTCAGACTCCTCAAATCAACCAAAGTGCAAGCCACTCTTACAAGTCATAGACAGAGATCCCAAGCTGGTGATCCCTATCATAATGTCTACATGCCATGATAGGAAACATGGACACAGTCTAAATTTCATCATAAGGCACTCAAATACATTTTTTTCTTAAATCAGACAACTCCATTAAGTGATGATTTTGTGTTCCAGGTAAAGTCAGGCTTGGTGATGAACATTTTTAGCTCTCTAGCTGCAGGTTGTGGAATAATACTTACTACACTAGATCTGTTATTCCATCCATACTACCTGGGCTCATCATATTGTGCACATTATAATGACGATTTGCAATGCATAGGAGCCTTTAATCCCGAGGTAAGAACCTTTTTCATATGCTTTGTATAGAGGTTATAGCAACCTGTCCATGTTCAGTTAATATGAGCAATGATAAACTTAGTGAGTTAATGAGTTAATGATAAACTTACCTGGAGCAGCCAGTGCCAGGCAGCAGCTGCCAAGGCAAACAGGATCATGGGGTGCATTAAAAGAGGTCTGGATACACATGATGAGAGCATTATACTGCCTCTGTACAAATCCCTAGTTAGACCGCACATGGAGTACTGTGTCCAGTTTTGGGTACCGGTGCTCAGGAAGGATATAATGGAACTAGAGAGAGTACAAAGGAGGGCAACAAAATTAATAAAGGGGATGGGAGATCTACAATACCTAGATAGATTAGCGAAATTAGGATTATTTAGTCTAGAAAAAAGACGACTGAGGGGTGATCTAATAACCATGTATAAGTATATAAGGGGACAATACAAATATCTCGCTGAGGATCTGTTTATACCAAGGAAGGTGACGGGCACAAGGGGGCATTCTTTGCGTCTGGAGGAGAGAAGGTTTTTCCACCAACATAGAAGAGGATTCTTTACTGTTAGGGCGGTGAGAATCTGTAATTGCTTGCCTGAGGAGGTGGTGATGGCGAACTCAGTCGAGGGGTTCAAGAGAGGCCTGGATGTCTTCCTGGAGCAGAACAATATTGTATCATACAATTATTAGGTTCTGTAGAAGGACGTAGATCTGGGGATTTATTATGATGGAATATAGGCTGAACTGGATGGACAAATGTCTTTTTTCGGCCTTACTAACTATGTTACTATGTTATAAAATGATGGTTTGTGATCTTCAAAGAGCAGGGCCACCTTCGTCCGTTGGCCGTTCCCAAAACCGTAGCACAACCACATTCACTAAATGTACTCGTCATCTTACAGAATCTCTATCTTTACCCAAGGCTTCATCTTTGACTTCCATCAACGAAAAATCAATGTTGTGCTGTTTATGTTTTTATGTGACAACCAGAAGAAAAATGAAATCCCTAATGTGGTCTGCCCATGTAGTCATCTCCCCTTCATTTGACCCCTGCTTCTTGCTATCACATGCTTAGAAATATAAAGCAAAGGAAATGGAGGCAATAACAGACGACACAGTTCACAGATCTGCATCTGAGCTGTAGAGAAGTTGAACCTAAATATTGATAGTTATTTCCCTTTTTTTATTTTGGTTGTAGATAGAACTTTTACATCTGTCATTTATTGTACTTTGTTTAGAATCCTAACTGTAATTTTATTCTGTATAACACAAGTAATTCTATATTTTTTTTTTAAATAATTTGTACTTTTTTTTTCTTTTCAGATCATTTTAATTGGCGTTAATTTCTTTAACTTAATGCTTTTCCTGCTGATGTTTTGCATTACCATATCCACAAGTGTGTTTGGGTGCAAAACTGTCTGCAGATCGTCTTTTAATGAAACGGTCAGTATTCATTCCATTGTCTATTTCATACACAAAAAAGATTCCACCGATCACAAAAGGTGGATGCAACGTTACAGCTGATGAGAAAGATTTTGCTGTGTGCATGAGGGCAGAGATCCCCTAAGGGTCGCATTGCTATGATTCACCATGCTCTCCTATGATTTGGAGCAGTGTTTAGTAACACTTACAAACTTTTTCAACTCTAAGGGCTTAAGGGTAACGTCACTCCTTGTGGAGAGTGACATGCCAGACATGCAAGTGTAAGGAGACTTTTAGGCTGTGCAATTGAATTGGCCATTTCAAAAGAATGGAAAGTGAATCCACAGGTTTTCACTGAAAGTAAGGATCAGGTGGGGCATGAATAAGCTTAGGTTTGGCATTGTGTTGGATTCTTACCTCCAAGACATAATTTTTCTCTATGGCTTCATTGGGGGACACAGGACACCATGGGTGTATGCTGCTGCCACTAGGAGGCTGACACTATGCAAATAAAAAGTTAGCTCCTCCTCCGCAGTGTACACCCCGCCAACAGGAAGTAGGATATTCAGTTTAGCTTAGTGTCAGTAGGAGGTGGACACGGGTCTTTCACTAGACCCATACCTACCTCAGAGTGCATTGTTTCTTTTCAGGTACCACGGAGGGATACAGGGTGAACAGTCACACCTGTACTCCCACAAAGAGACTATGAGTATGGTGTGTACTGCCACCCCGTATCCTCATACGTCTAGTCGGCAGGACCCCAGCCCCTAACACAGAAGCGTGTTGAGGTGATCCGATCGTCGGTCCTGCCTCCGTCTCCCACCCACTCGCCTACCAGAGTTTGTCGGTTGGAGGAGACGCAGATGTCCCACAGGATTTTCGGATGTCCGGTCTATCCCGGATAAGGAGGTACTTTCTCTCTCTCTCTCCCCAGTACAGAAAGAAGAGAAACCAAGAAGATAAGAAGATCGTTAAAAAAAAAACCTTGTCTTAATAGAGGGCAAGGGGTCTATCCTTTTTAATTCACGTGTACCTTTGCGGCATTTTTAGGGCCTTCCACTCCACTTCCAATGTTCCGGCAGTCTCCATCTGTACTCTAGGTCCCGGCTTTTCTCAGGCCTAGGAGCAGCGTGGGGCATTAGAGGGTCTTTTCCTTAAATCCGGGGGTATTTGGGGCACTAAACCTTTTTCCAGCTTTTTTTATGGCCCTCTGCTCTGCTCCCCCATGCTTCAGTGGTTACAAGCCATAATCTAGGTCCCGGCTTCCCTCGGGCCTAGTTGTGTCTTTGGCTCCACCCCCTTCTTCCCTGCTCTTCGGGCGGGCTTTTCTCCCGCCCGTCGCTTGTTGCTTCCTTCCGGACCTGCCCCCCTCTTAGCTTCACTGGAGCCGGCGCCATGTTTCTCCTACCCGGACCCAGCGCTTGGCTTCACCCCCCTTCTTCCCTGAATTTCGGGCTGGCTTCTCTCCCGCCCATCGCTTGTTTCTTCCTTTCGGACCCGCGTCCCCCCTCGGCTCCATTTCTCTGCTTGCAGCCAGAGCCATGTTTCTCCTGCCAGGACCCGGCGCTTGGTTTCACCCCCCTCCGGCTTCAGAGCGGGCTCTTTCAGCGTGCATCTCTGCAGTGCACGCTTTTGCCCTCTCGGTCCCTGTCAGTTTTCTTGCAGTTGCCCCTTTTTTTCGGCTTGTGGATCCGGACGTGCGGGACCCACATCTTCAGCGCTAATAGCCCTACAGCCTGGCAGCAGAACATCTCCCGGCACCTGGACCCAGAAGGCAGCGCTTAATCCAGGTAACAGGCGGGGTACGAATTATAAGCCAGGCACAGCAAAATACAGTTTGGATGGGCAACACTATCTGCAAGCTCAGTTATTACTGAGAGTCACCATCATTCCTATTGGATTAGAAAGGTGAACGCGTGCACAGCCGGATAGTGAGGTGCCTGGGTAGATTCCAATATCATAAATTGTAGTAAAAAAACCCAGCACTTTAACTTAGCTTTTGGTCAGTGGTTTAATTGTGTCCACGTTAAACAAACAGAAACATTTCGGTCCTAATATTCGGACCTTCCTCAGTCACAGTAATAAGATATGGTTGACACCAGGCAGACCCCAGGATTGTGAGATCTCAGTAGATTTATGGGGGATGGTGGACACAGAGTGTCTCAGGGCTTGTATAAATATCCGGTGGGTGCCCTTAAGGAGAATCTGGAGCCTGTGTGTGTGGTCTGAAGGGAAGCGGCATCCACCGTAAGTCCATGCGACTTACATGCAAGTTGATCCACATTATTAAGGTGATCACCGGAGGGTCGAGCTCTCTCCTTCCTCTGGCTAAACCTCGTTGTTCTCCTGGAGGCTTTGTTTCCTCAGCGTGATTCATCAGGGATCCTAGATTGCTGAACGGAATGGTCCATTATTGTCTTTTCAGCATGAAATCTCATCGTTCAGTAATTGCTTCCTGGGAACCGCATGAGTTTTCCTTTGTCCCATGAAAGCCCTTATCCAGGTCTTGATTCCTCAGGGCATCGGACATTTCTCCGTTTTACGAGGGGTGCGCCCTTTGTTTCTTTTTGCAGCTTTCTCTTTAGGGCTGCCAACCACTCTGAGTCTCGCAGAGTGTGTGGCAGCAGTTTACACATTCTGTGGATCACAGCTTCAGTGCTCTTCCCGTATCCCGCCAGTGTTCTCCATGGCCCTGCCCATCATTTTTCATTCTTTCCTTTGCCTGGATTGGACTCATCCTTCGTAGCACTTTCATCAGGCTACCTGGCCAGGGTAACATGCGTCTGACCGGCTAAGGCCGCCCCTCCCCCTTTTTCAGAACACGGGCTCGGTGTATAGAGGCCCTCTAGCCTCCAGGTCAGCGAATGCTTGCTGAATCCGGTCGACAGTGGTAGGTATAGCAGGTCAGATCAGAGCATCTTCTTCTGGGTTAAGGCACACTCTACCTGGGCAGGAGGTGCTTCCTGGCGGTACGCATAGGGATTCCGCCCTGCACCTCGACAGAGCGATTTGCAAGATTCTTCAGAGTCCATGTCTTGCTTCGGCAGATGCCGGCTTACCTAGAAAGACCTTGGAGGTGATGGAGGTGAGTTCTCCGACCTGATTGGAGTTATCGGCTGTTCCCTCCCCTTGGGGACTGCTTTGGTACGTCCCATGATTTCCGGGGTCCCCCAATGAAGCGATAGAGAAAACAGGATTTTTGGTTGCTTACCGTAAAATCTGTTTCTCGGAGCCTTCATTGGGGGACAAAGCACCCTCCCAAGTTGAACAGCTCTGTTTATTGTACTATTCTGTTACAGTTTGAGTTTCTCTTTCATTTCTTGCTTCTCCTGCTGCTTTCTCACTAACTGAATATCCTACTTCCTGTCGGTGGGGTGTGCACTGCGGAGGAGGAACTAAGTTTTTTTATTTGCATAGTGTCAGCCTCCTAGTGGCAGCAGCATACACCCCATGGTTTCCTGTGTCTCCCAATGAAGGCTCTGAGAAACAGATTTTACGGTAAGCAACCAAAAATCCTGTTTTTTGCTTAGATATTGCACACAAGTGACCAACTCATCAATCTGTAAGCAGAAAGTAAGGGATGTGGCCACATTTGTACCTGAGTGATCTTAGTAATATTGATGCAATTTTTTTTATTTATGCAAGGCTTTTAATATCAAGAAATTAGTAGCGTAAAATCACTGCAATTTCAGAATTTCAGTATAAGGTTTGGGGCCATAACGTCAAGCAATCATATTTCTGCATCTATGGTGTTGAATTTGTTGGGACTTTCTGAAATTTTCAGAAACCATCCCAGAAAGTAGGGCATGTCCTTGGCTGGAAAGGAAGATGAGGGAGTTACAAACCACTCATAAAAATGTGCATTGCTACCCTGTTTAAGCCTCCTTGGGGTGAGACTATTGGCGGAGATCAATGTCCCTATTTTACCACTAGTCATGTTGGTAAATATGTCAGCATAGCTATAAGATAAGAAAAACGAACAGTTCATCACCTCACAGGTGTAGAAAATATATTGAAGCAGGGCACGGTGCACGGAGGGATCAGCCTGGCTCCTGAGCTGAAACCATGGAAGAAATAGTATAAGTACTGTAAATATCACTAAAAACAAAGAAAAAAATGAAGATGATATAAAATAACATGGTGGACACCAGATCTACACGTTTCGAGCCTAACCGACTCTTTGTCTTAGACTATTTCTTCCATAGTTATAAGATTTTGAAAACGAACGAACACTGTGATAAGCTAAGAAGAACTACAAACCATGCAGTATTTTACATCATTGTATAGTTGTAATTAAAACATAACCTTTAATGACATTCTAAAAAGGCCCTATGTCCTGATGCATATTATACAACAAAAACGACATCAAACATACATAAAGTGCAAGTGCTCCAAGTTTATCTAGATAAAAAAATAGAACAATCTCACCCATATAAAGAACCTCCTTTACCCTGTTTAATTGCTCCAGAGACATCTTCAGTTCAGATAAAACCACACTTTTTCTCCCCCAGACAGGGGTGCTGATACAAACTGTGTACAGACAACATCGTGAATTTTTTGAATCAAGTCTTTTTGTACCCCCTGATGAACCCTCCGAACGGAGGGAGAAACGCGTAGGGGAGGCTACATGTCACTATGGGTAATCTTTCATAGTAATACACTAGGGTACTGCCCTTGTAAGGGCAGGAGTAGAACAGGGCACGACAGGGAGTGGTAAAGCACTAAAAAAAAAAATACTTCCCTAACCCCCCCATCCTGATTTTGTCTGAACTGAAGATATCTCTGGAGCAATTAAACAGGATGAAGAAGGTTTTTTATATGGGGGAGATTGTTCTATTTTTTATCTAGAGCACAGTTACTTGGAGCACTTGCACTTTATATATGTTTGATGTCGTTTTTGTTGTACAATATGCATCAGGACATAGGGCCTTTTTAAAATAGCATTAAAGGTTGTGTTTTAATTTTCTTTATTTGCCTACTCTGCTGATAATTATGGTCTTCAATTGAGGAGGCACTATATTCAGATCAATATCTGATGTGTAAATTGCTATAGAGGATCCTTGCATGGTTGCCAAAGTACCAAATTTGCCAGAGCTGATGTAATTTTTTTGGATGCAATCCTGGCAAGTTTAAGGGCCAAAAATGGTAGTCTTTTGGTAAACTCAGTTTATAAGTGATATGGAAAACTGTACTAGTAAACATCCAGTCTTCACTGGTGACTTGAATAAAAAAGAAATTCACTTAGAATAAGAGTTACAATTAAAAAGGGGCAGGCAAAGGTAAGAGATGAAACGTGCATATGTATATGAAGCGACGGCCGGGGGACCACCACGGTGCAGGAAGACTACGGTACACAAGATGAGGTGCAAACAACAAAGGGTAGATTTATTGGAAGGCAAGGAATGAAGTGGATGAGGAAGATGCAAACAGGGGTATGCAATGGCAAAATATAATTTACAAGAGTTATATTCTTTAGCTTGTCCGTAAAATAGCACGGTGCTCCAACTGTTACAGACTCAATATATGTCACACAACTAAAAGCAAACAATAAACAAAGAATTATGCTACTCTACTTATAACCTCCCTGGCCTTTACTAAGCAGGCCTCATGGCTGCCGTGTTCTGACTATTGAAGCCTACACTAGGCCCTGACATGTGCACAAAGCAGGAACAAACTCATGGTGATGTTGGGGACTCAGATCCAGTCCCAGGGGGCCCCCAAAAGTCTAGTACGGTGGTGCGCACGGCTTTCTGTCAGCTCCATGAAACGTGGTCTTCTCCTTGCTTCTGGGTCCTGGAGGTGCTCCTGGAAACTGTAAATCCCTTTCTCGGTATCTTCGTGGCTCCTCGAAGTAACACAGGACAGCCACCCTCGCTGTACCCGGAAAAGTCTGTCAAATCTCACAAGTCCACTCTGTTACATGCTGGGGGTCCTCTCTTGCAGCTATATCAGGACACAGTTCTCCTCTCTTGCAGCTATCAGCACAAAGTTCTCTCTGCAGCCGACTCAGCTCACACACGCTGTTCAGGTTCCACCCCTGCCATCTACACAGTCCAGTTCATTCGAACAGTCTATTGCAGGGGAGAAGCAAGGCATTCCATCCTGACAGACAAGGGGGTGCAGTCTCTTAAAGTAACAGCGTGTTCCTTACTGTCCATAACAGCACCACCCTCCTACATATATGGAGATCTCTACGAATGTGAGAGAGAGATCTGCCATGCTGCAAACCGTGGAGTTTGTGTATTTGCCCAAATCAAAGAATATTGCACATGAGTAATAATGAAACAATGCATAAACAAAATATATCGCATTTTTCAGACTACAAGGATGCACTTTTTCCCCAAAAATTTTTGGGGAAAACGGGGGTGCTTATTATAGTCCAAATGTACTTACCAGGAGTGTGGCAGCAGAAGTTGGATGATTCTGCCAGCCGTGGGTTGGGAAGAGGGGATGTTCGGTGGTCCGACTCTGCAGGCAGGGCCGGCGTTTGGCACAGGCAGACCAGGCAGACGCCTGGGGCCCCCACCTAGAAAGGGGGCCCGGTATCTCTGCAGCCCCTGTATGAAGTGCCCAGAGGGTGTACAGCAGTGGCTTCTCTCCCAAACCCCCTTTGAGATCTCCTCAGTGCAGTGATTTACTCATGTGGTCCTGGAGCTCTGTGCTGTTTGCTGTAGGATCAGGTTTCACAGTCACATACAGCAGCCATTGGCTCTGACCACAGTCACTGCTTGTAATCTGAAAGTGCGACCTGCTGTCACTACTGTCTGGATGACACAAGACAGGAATATTGTCTGCTGAACCAGGGTATTTATTATATAGAAATAAATGAATTCCCATGTGAAATAATAAGGGTAAACCATACACATATAGTACAGGTGTGCATAGGAATCAGCGTTTTGGGTGCATTTTTTATTTCCAGCCAAAGCCTACTCTCTTGGCAGTAAAAACACTGCTTTCAAAACACCCATTTTTTAGGGTATGTGCAGAGGATCCGGAAATGGCAGCACCTTGGACGCAGCGGACATGTGCTGCGTCCAAAGTGCTGCCATCTTTTGAACACAGGTGATTCCGCGTGTGTTCATTGATCTGTGCGGAATCACCGCGTCCTATACATTGCACGGGTGAGATTTCTCTTGTGGAGACTCGTGTCTACGCCAGATAAATTGGCATGCTGGGGTCCGGACAGACGCGCCGCATGTCCGTCTCCGCAGGTGAGGTGCGGGTGTCAGTGCACGCATAGTAGAGATGGAATTTCTTGAAATCCCCTCAACTATACTGTAACATCTGGCCGCTGCGGGTTGGACGCTGCACAAGTACACAGCAGCCGACCCGCAGCGTTCACTGATTGCGGGCACACACCCTTAGAGCTTTTGCCTGTTTGTTTTTTTTACAGTATGCATTTTGTCTACAGTACATGTTTAATAAAGTTAGTGTTATTCACAAAAAAACGCAGCAAAAAACAACATTGCAACATTTGTAGCATGTTTTAAACTTTTTCATTGCTTTCTACGGGTGAAAAAAATTGCTGAAAGCGACACGCTGCAGATTTAAAAAAGGCTGCAGTTGTGAAATTCTGTCCGGGGAAATAAAGGGGTGCGCAGGAGATTTCTGAAAATCTCAGTTTTTGCTTGTGCTGTAAAATGCTGTAAACTTCTTATTTGCAGAAGAAAAAGCTGCAAAACTTCTGCATATGAACATAGCGAAAAGCTGATTTATATAGTGCCAGCAAAACATAGCAGATTTCCGAAATCTCCTGCATGCGCTTGTTTGTTTTCTGACTGGATTTCAGAACTGTAGCACTTTTTAAATCCCCTCAGCTTTACCTGCAGATTAACCGCAGATTTATCGTGGAATTACCACGGTTTTTGTGCAGTTTTCAACAGCGTTTTTACACCTGCGGATTCCTATTATGGAGCAGGTGTAAAACGCTGCGGAATCCGCTCAAAGAATTGACATGCTGCAGAAAATACAATGCAGCGTTTCCGCGTGGTATTTTCCCCAGCATGGGCACTGCGGATTTTGTTTTCCAGACGTTTACATGGTACTGTAAACGCATGGAAAACTGCTGCAGATCTACAGCAAAATCGGCAACGTGTTCACATAGCCTGAGAAACACATCACTACTTCTGTAGTTCTCACCCTCCTGGTTTTGGCTTACATATGCTGATGTGAAATACTGACCAAACACTCAACGTGTGAACGTGGCCTTAAACATACTGTAGACAAAACAAACATCCTCACTTCAAAAAAAAAGCTGAAAAAAGTGTGAAGAACACCACAAAACAAGCTGAAAAACAGGTGTTTTGAATGCAATATTTTTATAGAAAAGGTTTTGGCTACTGAAAAAAATGCTGCATGTGAACATAGTCTTAGCCTGAAACGCTATGTCTATCTGTTGTGTTACATAGGACTGCAGGTGACATCTACTACATTATCTGTTCTCAGAGAGTTAGCACTGTTTTATCTGAAGAGTTGAAAAAAAAATTAAGAGGGGGTTGGGGGCAACTCTTTGTCTTGGGCCCCCAATCTTTTCTGACCCTAGCAACGCCTCTGCGTACAGCTAATAGTGGCTGACCCGTTGGCCGATATAAGGCCCCTAAATATGGGGGCCACAGTGCAATGTTATCATTTGGGGCCCCCACTTTAAATTTTTGCCTAGGGCCCCACTTTGTCTAAAACCGGCCCTGTCTGCAGGGCAATGATCTGACTCCCATCACAGGCTGGTGCGCCAGGTTCGGCGGTGCTCAGTAGTGCTGGGGCTTTGTCAACATTTTGTGAAAGTCCAGAACCTCCGCACTTCCATTGCTGCAATGCCGTGGCCTCCGGGAAAATGGCCAGCGGAGGGGATGCATGTGCCAATTGAGATCTCAGCAACGAGATCTGATCTCGGTAGCGAAACCGTAATCTGTGCATGTGCCGCCCCTGGAGTCAGATCATCACCGGACCACCTAACATCTCCTGTGACCCCACTCCAGCAACGCTGCCGATCCCTCACTCTCCCAGTAAGCTGAATTCGGACTGTAAGATGGACTTCCATTTGTCGGATTCATTTTTTTTCCCTATTTTCCTTTTGAAAATTTGGGGTGTGTCTTATGGTCCGGTGCGTCTTATAGTCGGAAAATATGGTAAACATCAGTGGCTTTCAAGGACCATTACTCTCAAAACACATCAAGATGGGCTGTTTCTGTTTGCAGATTTGTATCTAGAGGGCATCAGCTTAGAGGGCATCAGCTTACTGGGTATTCCATGGATGTCTTCAGGTCTGCCTGGTTTCTTTAGGTAAAATTATTAAAACATGATTTTATTGTTTAGCTAACATTTAACACGTAATATAACATATTAGCAATAGCTGTATTGATTATGTTCTTTATCCGAAAGGAGCATCCGACTTGGCTTGGGTGCGTTCCCAGGTGAAGTTGAGAACTTTCATGAGTGAGGCAGTGGTGGCACTTACATGCTCTGCATAGTAAAATGAAACAAAACGAAGTTCCAGCACTCGTCTTTTGGTTCTCTATCGCAGGATTTTAAAATCCAATAATCTATAAAAACATTCCAAGTTCAAGAAAATAGTCATACAACCTACACGTTTTGAACCCTTAATATTGAGGGGTTCTTACTCATGGCATAAATTGTTACACAATGAACAAACAGTAATTTACGGCATTCAAGAGTACTTACAAATATGTGCGTTGATTAATCAATTAGTTGTTAGGAAATTGTATGGATAGAAAACACCCATAAATTCAGAAGTGAAATCAAAGACATGATAAACACATTATAAATAATAGTATGTATAATAGATGTGCAAATCATAAAGATCTGCTGCTGGCAACTCCTTATGCAAACATCTCGGACGTCATTGGTCGGTGATCACACAGGAGCTGCCAGCAGAGGATCTTGATGATTTGTCCAAGTGCATTCAGTGCGACCATTAATAACCACAGTGATAGCAGCAGAGGCTGTAAATGTCGGGATTTCTGCACGTGGCGCTTTTTCATCATTTGAATATGATTAACACGTCTATCCATCCTATGATTTCCATATCCTCATGACATTTCCTTCTTGGTGATGCAATTTTATTGTTGAGGAGTGTATTTCTTTAAAATATACTGTATATGCATGCAAATTGGATACATTTTATATAGATGACTGCATAGTCTTCACTCATATTCTCATTTTTTATTTTAGGTGGTGGTCATCTATCAAACCACGCCTTTGAACGTACCCGATACCACCAAGGATGGTCCCCCTGACTCCACAGCAGCATTGACGTCCGCCTTCAAGACACAGACATGAGGTCACGAGAACCATCAACGACAAGAAGAAAACAAATCAATGACTCGATCCTTATACGCAAACCGTGATTTTATAACTTGTCTAGTAATAGATCATTTTGTGAATAGTCACTTAAACACTATTATTTTATATAAACAAAAAGGGGAAAAGACAAACAATTGGTGCAAAAGAATAATAAATAAATGAAGGATTAAGTAATGGAATAATCAAAACACCATAGGGAAGCATATAGTGGAATAAAGTGGCTAAAAACACCTGATTAACTAGAAAAATATACAAAAAAATGTGTGCAGATGAAGTATAAATATACATTTATTAAAAAAAAAAATACAGGCAATAAATAGAAGACAAGTGTTTAAAATAGAGGAGAAAAATGTAGAGGAAACACTAGAGGGCGACAAACACATCTGGAGAAGATGGTGAATAAAATAAGTACAATCAAAATGTGTATAAGAACACCAATGAAGAGTTATTTGCAGTAAAATAAATGAATAAGACTGAGGTCAGTAAATAAAGCTGCATATATAATGAAAATAAATTGTAAATAAATTATTTACATATTGTTTGTACTCATGTTATTCACCATTTCCTCCTGCTGTTTGTCGCCCTCTAGTGTTTCCCCTATTTTAAACCTTTGTCTTATTTATTGTATGCATTTTTTTCATTACATTTATATTGATACTTCTGGCTGCACATATTTTTTGTAGTTTTTTATTATTTTGCATACTAATTCGTGTTATATGTGAATTTAATTAATCACTTTTTCACAGGCAGTTTTTAACAGGGCATATTCTCCTGAAGTGCCTACAAATAAAATTATTTTATATTTTCTATTGCTTAGGTTGCACTAATATCTTCCACAGAGTTGTACTTTGATGCTTATTAATCCCAACAGCCACTCTGACTTCTCCATATCACAGTGGTGGACTCTTGGCAGCCCAGTCCGACACTGCCAGCCGATGATACCAATCTCAAACAAGAAGAAACACTAGATGGCAAACATCAAGAAGTTGATGGCCACATCCACGTCACTTATTTGATGCTCTCCTCCTTTTTTAAGTGTTTTTTTTTAGGAAAAGTACTCCCACAAACACGGCTGCAAGGTTAGAAAAATTTGTTTTTACGCACATGACTCACGCAGACACGGGTGCATACGAGTAGAAAAAATTGCTTTGATTTACATGACTCCCGCAGACATGGCTGCAGATTAGAAAAACTTTGGGGTATGCACAGTGTTATCACAGACACAAGTGCAGAGTACACATAGATAGTCTTTTTGGAAAACTGCGCACACATAAAACATAATACTGTCCCTCACTACAGCTGTGTCCTGGCCCTACACTAAGCAAAGCAGAAATAAAAAATAATAATCTTCAGCCAGGAGGAAGAGGTGAAAGTGGATTAGGAGGTGGGAAGGTGGAAGAGGGGGAGGTGGACGTTTGCATTTTTTTTTTTTTTTTTGGTATTTTTTATTGTTTTTTTTTTTTTTTATGGAACTGACTTAAAACAATCTAGAATTAACAAAAACTAAAACTAGCCATCTAGAACCAGGAAGCATAGGTCCAAGCTGAGGAAGAGGTAGACGTGGTGGTGTAGGTGGAAGAGGCAAGGGACCAATAATCAAATACTGTTTATGTGGAAGTGTTTTTTTAGGGAGATTGTATTTTTTCAGTGTTTTTTATGGAACTGATTTAAAACAACCTAGAATTAACAAAACTAAACCTAGCAATCAAGAACCAGGAGGCGTAGATCAAGTGGAGGAAGAGGTGGACATGGCAGTGTTGGTTGAAGAGACGGAGGAGGCGTCAGCAAACACAGTTTGTTTGTTTTTTATTTGGGGAGGAGGCGCCCAAATGAAACTAATAGCAAATAGAGTTGAACACTCGCTGAGTGCGGCTGGTAAATTGTCTAGACAGCCAAAACGCATGGACAAGTCCTGTGGGATCAATGCCTGGTTCATTGTAATGAATGTTAGCTTCGCCATGTTGGCTGCAGACAGGCGGATGCACCTGTCTGTGATCACACCCTGTACCGTGCTAAACACAAGTTCCAACCGCACACTTGCCGCTAAGCAAGCTCAGGCCATGTGTTCAATTTTGAGACCCAAAAGATAAATGGGGCAGACCCATAAGTTAGTAGAGGTTCTGCACCACCAAGTTCAGCACATGTGCCAGACAAGGAAAGTTCATCAAACTGGCTAAGTCCAGAGCTGCTAAGAGATTTCACCCTTTATCGCATACCACCAGGCCGAGCTTGAGGTTCACCTGCACCAAGCATTCATCTGCCTTCTGCTTTATACCCATTCACAGCTCCTGCGCATTGTGGGATTTGTCCCTCAAACAGATGAGTTTCAGAGCAGCCAGCTGTCATTTTCCCCTGGCTGTGCTGAAGTTGGTGATGAAGGTCTTACTGTGACCAGATGAGCAAGCGTGAAGGAAGTGAAGTAGGAGCAATCTTCGGTGGTGGTAGGACACGAGCAGGGCAGGTTTTAGACAAAGTTGGGCCCTGGGCAAAAGTTTAAAGTGGGGCTCCAAATGCTCACATATCGCACCAGCACACAGAAACATTCACGTTGAATTTACGTGCGCTAAGTTCAGGCCACTAAACGAGAGCCATCGACAATATTGAAGTCATTTGACGCTTGTTTCCTGGCTTCTTTAGGGTAGGTGCACACGTTCAGTAATTGGCAGCGCTTTGGGCACAGCACATTTCCGCTGCGTCCAAAGCACTCCCAGTTATTGAACGCGGGTGAATCCACATGTGCTCATTGAACCGTGCAGAATCACTGCGTCCAATACATTGTACAGGTGAAATTTATCTTGCAGAGACAAATAAAGATAAATTGACATTCTGCTGTCTGGAAAGACGTGCCGCATGTCCGTCTCCACGGGTGAGCTGCAGGCTTCTGTGCACGCATAGTGGGCATGGGATTTCTTGAAACCCCATGCACTATGCTGTAACATTTTAGATGCTGCACAAGATGCTGTCCAACCTCGCATTGTTTACTGACCATGTGCACCTACCCTTACTCTGGCTGAGGAAGAAAGATTGGTACAGATTGTCCTCGATACAGTATAATGCAGGTTCCATAGTACATACACAGTGGGAAAAAAAAGTATTTAGTCAGCCACCAATTGTGCAAGTTCTCCGATTCAAAGAGATGAGAGAGGCCTGTAATTGACATCATAGGTAGACCACAACTATGAGAGTCAAAATGAGAAAACAAATCCAGAAAATCACCTTGTCTGATTTGTCAAGATTTATTTTGCAAATTATGGTGGAAAATAAGTATTTGGTCATTAACATAATTTCATCTCAATATTTTGTTATATATCCTTTGTTGGCAATATATCCTTTGTAGGCTACTTTCACATTTCCGTCGGTAGTCGCCCATCACAAAGCGTTGGCGCGACATACCGACGGAAGTGTATGCTTTCACATTTCCGCCTGCAGTCCCGGGCAGGAAAGAGACAGAGAGTGAGATTTCCTGCTGGGCATGCACAGATGGAAAAGCAGGATGCAACGCACAGAAAAACGTTCCCTTGAATGTTTTTTCCAGACAACGGGCCGCCAAAATCCGACGCAACCAGTGCACGATGGATGCATCATGTGGCCATACGTCATGATCTGTCGGCAATACAAGTCTATGGGAAAAAAAATCATCCTGTGGGCAAATTTGCAGGATGCGTTTTTTTTCAAAAATGACGCATTTTGATCGATACAAAACAACGTAAGTCTGAAAGTAGCCTAAGTCTTCACAAGGTTGGCACACACTGTTGTTGGCATGTTGGCCCATTCCTCCATGCAGATCTCCTCTAGAGCAGTGATGTTTTGGGCCTGTCACTGGGCAACACGGACTTTCAAATCCCTCCAAAGGTTTTCTATGGGGTTGAGATCTGGAAACTGTCAGGACCTTCATATGCTTCTTACAAAGCCACTCCTTCGCTGTCCTGGCAGTGTGCTTGGGATGATTATCATGCTGAAAGACCCAGCCACGTTTCATCTTCAATGCCCTTGCTGATGGAAGGAGGTTTGAAATCAAAATCTCACGATACTTGGCCCCATTCATTCTTTCATGTATACGGATCAGTCGTCCTGGTCCCTTTGCAGAGAAACAGCCCCAAAGAATGATGTTGCCACCCTCATGCTTTACAGTAGGTATGGTGCTCTTTGAATGCAATTCAGCATTCTGTCTCCTCCAAACACGATGAGTTTTGTTTCTACCAAACAGTTCTACTTTGGTTTCATCAGACCATATGATATTCTCCCAATACTCTTCTGGATAATGCAAATGTTCTCTAGCAAACTTCAGACAGGACCAGATGTGTACTGGTTTAAGCAGGGGGACACGTCTGGCACTGCAGGATCTGAGTCCCTGGTGGCATAGTGTGTTACTGATGGTAGCTTTTGTTATGGTGGTCCCAGCTCTATGCAGGTCATTCATTAGGTCTCCCCAAGTGGTTCTGGGATTTTTGCTCACCGTTCTCGTGATCATTTTGACCCCACAGGGTGAGATCTTGAGTGGAGCCCCAGATCGAGGGAGATTATCAGTGGTCTTGTATGTCTTCTATTTTCTTACTATTGCTCCCACAGTTGATTTCATCACACCAAGCTGCTTGCAGATTCAGTCTTCCCAGCCTGGTGCAGGGCTACAATTTTGTTTCTGGTGTCCTTTGACAGCTCTTTGGTATTCACCATAGTGGAGTTTGGAGTCAGACTGTTTGAGGTTGTGGACAGGTGTCTATTATACTGATAACAAGTTCAAACAGGTGCCATTACTACAGGTAATGAGTGGAGGACAGAGGAGCCTCTTAAAGAAGAAGTTACAGGTCTGTGAGAGCCAGAAATCTTGCATGTTTTTAGGTGACCAAATACTTATTTTCCACCAAAATTTGCAAAATAAATCTTGCCAAATCAGACTAGGTGATTTTTTGGATTTGTTTTCTCATTTTGACTCTCATAGTTGAGGTCTACCTATGATGTCAATTACAGGCCTCTCTCATCTTTTTAAGTGGGAGAACTTGCACAATTGGTGGCTGACTAAATACTTTTTTTCCCCACTGTGTAATTTATATACAATATATTATAATTTATGTTATAACATTAACATATGTAGGCAACATTAAATTACGCTGATGTCTTTTTCCAAAAACAAAAAAAACACCCAAACAAAAGAGAAAAAATGCTATGCACGCTGAAAAAAAAAAGAAGCAGATGTGAAACGGCACACAAGAACAGAGTTCCTCCTCCCTGTTGGGAGTCAGGTGATTGCCGAGTTCATTTCTGCAGATCTCCTCCATACTCTCAGCTCTAACGGAGAGGAAATCTCAGGGTAAGTCTTCAGATCACAGCTCGGTTACTAATGATCTATAGCGCCTGATCTCCAGACTGATACTTTACTGTCAGGAGAGGAGAGAATTAATGCTCCTTGTGTGATCAGATCACTAAACTGACACATTGTAACCACCGCTCAGCTCTATATGGCCTGTACGCTCAGGGTGTTGTTATCCACTGACAGCAAGCAGGGATCCTGGAAATGGTGAGAAACTAAAAACTAAGTATAACGGACATCTGCAGATGAGAGCCTTATTAACAAGACACTTTATAGTCAAGTTATTCATATTTTGGCTAAAGGTAGAACTTTTATTTCCTGCTCTATTGATTGCCCAAGGGATCAGTCACCGGATTTCACAATACAAAGTGCAAAGATTATTAACCTCTTCCTACTATGGGCAGTTGGTTTGTTTTGTTTTTTTTTTTAATTCTTGTTTTCCAAGTGCTACACATTTTTTATTCATGTGCTGCCATAGGTGTATGACCGTTTTTGTTTTTTTTTTGTGCTTTTTTTTCGCATGGTAAGCTGTAGTTTTGTATTCCATCACTTAATGTACCATATAATATACTAGAAAAACAGGAAAAAAGGTTTCTGAGGCTTCGTTCAGACGTCCGTTTTTCACTGATAGCACTTGTAACTATAACAGTCTATGGCTCTGTTCACATGTCAGATTTTGTTCCTCGTCCGTTCAAAATTGCGGAGGCATGTCCAATATTGATCCAAGTGTCATATCAAAATTGGCAATGCAACTCTATGGGTTTGTAAAAAAAAATCTGACAGCGTACGGACGCCATCCGTTTACTCTCCACTTTTCACCTACCGATAGGAAAAAAAAAAGTTTCTCCAACTTCTTCTACCTATTAGTAAAAAAAAATGATCAAACGCTGCCAAATCTCAGGCAGTTTTTCTGGTATGTCAAAAACACTGACGTCTGAATGAGGCCTTAGATGACATAGAAAAGCAAAAATAATTCCGTCATTATTGCTCTGGTTTCGTATTTATAACTGTATGATAAAAATGATTTGATAACTTTATTCTGTTGGTCAGTATGATTACTTTGACAATAAATTTATATATATTTTTTACTGCTTAAAAAAATGGAAAAAACACACAAGAAAAATAAAAATTTTGGTTGAAGCATCCATATTCAGGAAGCCATAACGTTTTATTTTTTCCCCATAATGGATGGATTTGTATTTAAAGGGGTGGTCCAAAGACAAAGCATTTTTCTCTTAGCTCCCTATTTATTTTGTACCATAATCTAAGATATTTTCTAATATACATTGTCACAGCCTCTGTTCCATCCATGAAACGTAGAGTCATAGGCTTGCTGGTACATGAGGTGAAATACGGGACCATCCCGATTGGGTACACTTTGTCGCGGTGGGATGGCTTTTACGTTCTTTTGATCAAAATAGTGTCAACTAAGTACCCTATGTTATAAATATATGTACTATTATTATTTACTTACTGCAGGATATTTACATCTGTTTTTATCCGAGGTTTTGACAGTTTTATTCTATAGCTCTTTGGTACTGTTTGTTACATATTCTTTTTTGCTTTTTTTGTTGTGGTATTTTTTAAACCTGTAGCCTCACTGTTTAAATTGTAAACTTTAAGAGACTTTCTATACAAACATTAAAAATATATATTTTTTAAAATACAATGTAATTCGTCTGTCACTTTTTTAATAGTCATGTCTACAGTGGTACCAGATGCAGGAGGGGTTGTGGTTATCTCTCAAATGAGACCACAACATAATCAAGGAAATGGACTTGAAGAAGGAGAGAACTGCGATGCTCCAGCCAGCATGCCCAAACCAATCGTTAGATTTTACAGTGGAGAACCCGAAGTTCTGGGGGTACGTCCATGTCATATAGCTGTTGGAGATGATCAGGTCATTGTTGCATAGTAAGGTTGAAAAAAAAGACATACAGTTGTGTGAAAAATAGTTTACCCCCTTCCTGATTTCCTATTCTTTTGCATGCTTGTCACAATTAAATGTTTCAGATCACCAAACAAAGGTTAATATTAGGCAAAGATGACACAAGTAAACACAAAATGCAGTTTTTAAATGAAGGTCTTTATTATTAAATGAAAAAGAAATCCAAACCTACAGGGTCCTGTGTGAAAAAGTGATTGCTGCCCTCCCTTAAAGCATACATTAACTGTGGTTTATCACAACGTTGTGAAGCTGAGTTCAAATTCCCTAGCCACACCCAAGCCTGATTATTGTCATACCTGATCTCAATCAAGAAATCACTTAAATAGGACCTGCCTGACAAAGTGAAGTAGACAAAAGGATCCTCAAAAGCTAGACATTCCGTGATCCAAAGAAATTCTGGAACAAATGAGAAACAAAGTAATTGAGATCTATCAGTCTCGAAAAGGTTATAAAGCCATTTCTAAAGATTTGGGACTCCGGCGAACTACAGTGAGAGCAATTATCCACAAACGATGAAAAAATGGAATGCTGGTAAACCTTCCCAGGAGTGTCCGGCTGACCAAAATTACCCCAAGAGCTTAGAGACTACTTTTCCAAGAGGTCACAAAAGACATCGCAACAACATCCAAAGAACTGCAGGCCTCACTTGCATCAGTTAACGTCAGTGTTCATGACTCCACCTTAAGAAAGAGACTGAGCAAAAATGACCTGCATGGCAGAGTTCCAAGATGAAAACCACTGCTGAGCAGTAAGAACATAAAGGCTCTTTTCAGTTTTGCCAAAAAACATATTGATCATCCCGCAGACTTTTGGGAGAATACTCTGTGGACTGACGAGACAAATGCTTAACTTTTTGGAAGATGTAAGTTCCATTACATCTGGCATAGTTACATAGTTACATAGTTATTAAGGTTGAAGGAAGACTTTAAGTCCATCTAGTTCAACCCATAACCTAACTTGCCCTAACATGTTGATCCAGAGGAAGGCAAAAAAAAACCATGTGGCAAAGAGTAAGCTCCACCTTGGGGAAAAAAATTCCTTCCCGACTCCACATGCGGCAATCAGACTAGTTCCCTGGATCAACGCCCTATCAAGGAATCTAGTATATATACCCTGTAACGTTATACTTTTCCAGAAATGTATCCAGTCCCCTCTTAAATTTAAGTAATGAATCACTCATTACAACATCATACGGCAGAGAGTTCCATAGTCTCACTGCTCTTACAGTAAAGAACCCGCGTCTGTTATTATGCTTA
This sequence comes from Ranitomeya imitator, assembly GCF_032444005.1. Lineage (NCBI taxonomy): Eukaryota > Metazoa > Chordata > Amphibia > Anura > Dendrobatidae > Ranitomeya > Ranitomeya imitator. Next base: position 109,922,578 of record NC_091291.1, on the reverse strand, counting down.
AACCTTTTTTCCTCCAAACGTAGAGGATGCCCCCTTGTCCCTGTTTCAGGTCTATGATTAAAAAGATCATCAGAAAGGTCTTTGTACTGTCCCCTCATATATTTATACATTAACATAAGATCACCCCTTAGTCTTCGTTTTTCCAAACTAAATAGCCCCAAGTGTAATAACCTATCTTGGTATTGCAGACCCCCCAGTCCTCTAATAACCTTGGTCGCTCTTCTCTGCACCCGCTCCAGTTCAGCTATGTCTTTCTTATACACCGGAGACCAGAACTGTGCACAGTATTCTAAGTGTGGTCGAACTAGTGACTTGTATAGAGGTAAAATTATGTTCTCCTCATGAGCATCTATGCCTCTTTTAATGCATCCCATTATTTTATTTGCCTTTGTAGCAGCTGCCTGACATTGGCCACTGAATATGAGTTTGTCATCCACCCATACACCCAGGTCTTTTTCATTGACGGTTCTGCCCAGAGTTTTAGAATTAAGCACATAATTATACATCTTATTACTTCTACCCAAGTGCATGACCTTACATTTATCCCCATTAAAGCTCATTTGCCATTTATCAGCCCAAGCTTCTAGTTTACATAAATCATCCTGTAATATAAAATTGTCATCCTCTGTATTGATTACCCTGCAGAGTTTAGTGTCATCTGCAAATATTGAAATTCTACTCTGAATACCCCCTACAAGGTCATTAATAAATATGTTAAAAAGAAGAGGGCCCAATACTGACCCCTGTGGTACCCCACTGCTAACCGCTACTGAGTCCGAGTGTGTTCCATTAATAACCACCCTTTGTTTCCTATCCCTGAGCCAGCTCTCAACCCACTTACACATATTTTCCCCTATCCCCATTATTCTCATTTTATGTATCAACCTTTTGTGTGGCACCGTATCAAAAGCTTTTGAAAAGTCCATATACACTACATCCACTGGGTTCCCTTGGTCCAGTCCGGAACTTACCTCTTCATAGAAACTGATCAAATTAGTCTGACATGAACGGTCCCTAGTAAACCCGAGCTGATACTGGGTCATGAGGTTATTCCTCTTCAGATACTCCAGTATAGCATCCCTTAGAATGCCCTCCAGGATTTTACCCACAGTAGAGGTTAAGCTTACTGGCCTATAATTTCCGAGTTCAGTTTTTGTCCCCTTTTTGAATATTGGCACCACATTTGCTATACGCCAGTCCTGTGGTTCAGACCCTGTTATTATGGAGTCTTTAAAGATTAAAAATAATGGTCTATCAATGACTGTACTTAATTCCTGCAGTACTCGAGGGTGTATCCCATCCGGGCCCGGAGATTTGTCAATTTTAGTGATTTTTAGACGCCGCCGCACTTCCTGCTGGGTTAAGCAGGTGACATTTAATTGGGAATTTTTATCACTAGTCATTTTGTCTGCCATGGGATTTTCTTGTGTAAATACTGATGAAAAAAAGTCATTTAGCATATTGGCTTTTTCCTCATCCTCATCCATCATCTCACCCAGACTATTTTTAAGGGGGCCAACACTCTCATTTTTTAGTTTCTTACTATTCATGTAGTTAAAGAATATTTTGGGATTATTTTTACTCTCTCTGACAATGAGTCTCTCTGTCTCAATCTTTGCTGCCTTGATTTGCTTTTTACAGAATTTATTTAATTTTTTGTATTTATTTAATGCCTCCTCACTACCTACTTCCTTTAATTCTCTAAATGCATAGAAGTACCACAGCATTTCAGAAAAGAGCATCATACCAACAGTAAAATATGGTGGTGGTAGTGTGATCGGCTGGGGCTGTTTTGCTGCTTCAGGACCTGGAAGACTTGCCGAGGTAAATGGAACAATGAACTCTGCTGTCTGCCAAACAATCCTGAAGGAGAATGTTCTTCCATCTGTTCATGACCTCAAGTTGAAGCGAACTTGGGTTATGCAGCAGGACAATGGTCCATAACACCAGCAAGTCCACCTCTGAATTGTTTAATAAAAACAAAATTAAGACTTTGGAGTGGCCAAGTCAAAGTCCTGACCTTAATCTAATTGAGATGCTGTGGCATGACCTTAAAAGGCGGTTCATGCTCAGAAACACTGCAGTGTGGCCGAATTACAACAATTCTGAATACATGAGTGGGACAAAATTCCTCCAGAGCTCTGGAAAGACTCATTGCAAATGCTTGATCACAGTTATTGTTGCTAAGGGTGGACAAACCAGCTTTTAGGTTTAGGGGCAAAAACTTTTTCACACAGTGTTAGGTGCTGAGTTCCCGCCGCTGCACAGGGGGAATCTCGAATGATGTCCTCGCGATCTCCCATTTTTCCCCAGCCGCAGAGGAGCCTACTCAGCAGAGACGTTGGTCACAATGTCTTGCTGAAGCTGATGCTGTACATCTGGTTACTGCTGCGATTCCAGGTCCAGCTATTGTAACCAGCATTAATCAGCGGCGAGCAGATGCTCCAAAGACTAAGTCCTGCTTTTTGTCTACTTAGCATGCCCGTGGGACGACCTCTCATTGGAGGTCAGAGGTCACATGCTCAGGTCTTGTAGCAGCTCTGATTGGACCACCAGGTAGGTCCCGGAAGGCTGCGACTATAACAGGTTTTCATGGCTGCTCGGCCATGCGCTAGTATAGACCTGACAATGTTTGTGTGTGCTGTGAGATTGACTCTGGTGAATGCTCGTAAATGATCCCCTTCCCTCTGGTTGCTGTTTGGGTAATGGGGTGAGGGGAGCAAACAAGTCAGCGCCTAATAGTGGCTTCACAGCTGCGTTCACACTTCTGTCAGCATAGGGTGGGCATTCCCGCATGGACTCAGCATCTGCTCAGGGCGCCCTCAGGCACAGGCTCAAAAGACACCAAGGGTCAGAGTGAGTCCAACCACCAGAATAGTGGGGGTGAATTCTAGGGATCCCACTAGCGTCAACCTGCTGCACCCTGTGACTGCTAACAGGGCACAGCATTTCTACTGAGACTCTGTGGAGTAACAGAGCTTGCTTCTAGTCACACCGGGTGACGTTTAACCCGTGTGTGTTCAGCGTTCATCCGCCATTACATAGCAGCAGGTTGCACGGTGGATCCTGGGCTGCGAACGCACCTTATTGTTATCTTTATATTTATTTGGTGCGTTCCGCCAGCCCTAACACACAGGATCCTGTAGGGTTGGATTTCTTTTTCCCTTAATAATAAAGACCTTCTTTTAAGAACTGCATTTTGTGGTTGCTTATGTTATCTTTGTCTAATATTTAAATTTGTTTGGTGATCGAAACATTCAAGTGTGACAAACATGCAAAAGAATAGGAAATCAGGAAGGGGGTAAACACTTTTCCACACAACTGTATATACATCAAGTTTAACAAAAGATTAGAAGAGGATATTGAATAAAGGAAAAGGGTATAAGAACAACCATAATGCATGAACCAATACATCCTAAAATAGCAAAGCTTCCTTCTTGATCCAGAGTATTGATCAGACTTGATCTACCTTTAGAACAAGAATTTCATAGCATTTATGCAAACATTTATGTGATTTTATTCTGAGAAATTATGTAGACCTTATGTAGACCTTCTGCAACCCTCAACCATTTCCATTGTGAGCAGCTCCTCAGTGAGGCTGTCGACAGACTAATAGTTCTCATGATAAAAAGGTTTAAACTCTTCTGACATTTTTTTTTTACCAGGCACAGGGAATGTCACTTTATCTTTTGACAGGGTTTTACATATAACAGCTTCTGAGCATACTTTTTGTAGAAGCCATTTAAGTGATTGTTCATCTCTTCTAAAGAGTAAATCAATTCCATTCTTTTAATCGTTCCTCATAACTAAGATTTTCTATGTCCCAAATTAGTTTTGTGGCTCTTCTTCTTTTCGAAATCCTGGTCACTTTTTTATGAACTGATACCCAGATCTGAACTCCACATTCCAGATGACGTCGCACTATTACTTTATAAAGTGTTAGTATTAAGTTCCTGTCTCGTGAGTCCATGCCTCGTTTAATACATGACAATATCTTGCTGGTCTTAGAAGCTGCTGATTGACATTGCATGCTGTTATTTAGTCTTTTATCGACACAGTGCTACAAGAGACTCTCCTAGTTTTACTCCCAGTAGAACACATGATGTCCACAGGTTATTGGCACCAATGTGTATAACTCTACATTTATCCACATTACACCTCCTCCGTCAAATGATTGCCCAAACACTCAGTTTGCCCAAGCTCGTAACTTATGTAAATTTTCCAGAAAATATACAAAATTACATAGCTTGGAATCAGCTACAAAAATAAAACAACAGCAATAATCCTGTCTTCTATATCATTAATAAACATGTTGAATAACATAGGATCCAACACTGAACCTTGGTGTCACCCCTTATAACCAGAGACCATTCAGAGTCATTCTCTAGATGTGATATTTACCGTAAGTCAGTTTTCAATCCAATTGCAAACCATATTTGCTAAACCCATACTCATTAGGCATCCAAGCAGGACAGTGTCAAATGTCCCTATCCCTAGTCCTGCCACAAATATAAACACACGCGCTCTAAACCATCTACTCCTTTATTTTCTGTTTTGTCTTCCCACACTCATCTCTAGTTTACATACTTTGTTGCCCCTGTTAGAATAATTTTCCCCAGCTCAGTAGACTGCCTTCCACTCTGGTGCAATTTATCAGCAAAATACAGATTGTACCACATTAAGAAGTCAGCCCAGTGCTCTAGAAACCCTAATCCTTCTGTTCTGCACCAAGACTTAAGACATGAATTTAGGTCCTTAAGCTCCAGTTGTCCCTCCTGTGCTGTGTGTGGCACAGGCAATATTCCTGAAAATACTACCTTGGAGATCATTCGCTTTAGCTTGCATGGTAATTCTGTAATTCCTTCTTACTACAGTCATTTTTCATGTTTTCACTTTTCTTCCCTCTTTTTTCCATCGATATAGCCATATTAATAGGCTCACTAGGTTAAGTGGATCCACCAAGCTCAAGGTCTGGGAGGGCACATGGGTATCAGAGCAGCAGCTCGGTGGGGTATGCAGGACACAGATATCAGGGGGTCCTGAGGCCGTAGGCAGGTAGACAGGATATGGGAAACTGCAGGTGGAGTGAAGGAAACCTAAGGCAGACAGAAGACATCAGAAAACCTCAGGCAGTCGGAGGACATCAGGAAATCTCAGGCAGTCAGAGGACATCAGGAAACCTCAGGCAGTCGGAGGATGTCAGGAAACCTCACGCAGCCGGAAGATGTCAAGAAACCTCAGGCAGCCGGAGGACGTCAGGAAACCTCAGGCAGCCGGAGGACATCAGGAAACCTCAGGCAGGCTGGTGGAGTGCCAAAAAGGTGTGTAGCAAACGGAAGTCTAGCAACACCGAAGTCTTAATACAATACTGAGACTCAGTGTTTCAGTAAGCCTTGTCTAGGCTTGGGCTGAAGCTCACATGGGAGCATGCCGGACCTTCTGCAAAGCCCAACATGGAGCACCACACAATTTAGTGGACTGGGGTAAGGGAAGCAAACCAAGGATCTGAGACCGATGCAAAATACATATGAGGGCTTGCTGTCTGCTTCTCCTGACCCATTTTTCTAGCCTACATGTCCACCAATTATTGCTTGCTAGGTGAGCAGCATGCTTGTCTCTAAATTGTCAGTTGTCCTCAGAGTTTAATTTTGTTCCTCCAGATCTCTAATGCAAGCTTCCAGGCGATCAACATGCCTGCCTCTCTATCTCCACAGTATTCATGCGGAAATTGCTGCTACAGTTGTGTGTGCAAATGGCAGACTTCATTGCAAGAAAACTCCAATCTTGCTAATAGACAGAAACTCAGTAAAGAATAATAAAAAGTTGAGCACTTACAGATTTTTAACTCCTGCTCTTAACTTCTATATTGTAACTCTACTTATTCACAAGCCACTTAATTCAGCAAGCCCACCTATCATTAGATTTTACAAAAATGAGAAGTACATGTGAAAGTATAGAAAATTTATAACATATAATATTCTGTGCATTCCTTAGGCTACGTTCACATTTGCGGTCCGTCGGGCGCAACCGCGGCGACACATGCGTCATGCGCCCCTATATTTAACATGGGGGCGCATGGACATGCCTTGTCTAGCGTTTTGTGACGCATGCGTCTTTTTTGGCGCAAGTGTCAGGGCGCAGAGGACGCAGCAAGTTGCATTTTTTTGCGGCCAAAATCAGCCAAAAATGGACGCATGCGTCACAAAACAATGCGGTTTTGCATGCGTTGTGCGTTGCGTCGCCGACGCAACTCACAACAACGCAAATGTGAACGTAGCCTTACACGACAGCGGTCTGCACCTTTCTATTCCATAGCTGCTGGTTGTGCTCAGTAGCTTCTCCTGTCACTCAAAACTGATCTAATGTAAAACTGTAACTATAAATTAGGGAGGAGGATGTACAGTACCGCTACCACATCACATCTGAGAAAGCCTGTCATGGGGACTTTATTAACTTATATCATTTTTTACACGTTACCCTTGTAACTTGACCTTGACTTTACTTCCAGAAACCCAGCAGCCTCTGATATCTAGGAATCCAACATGTGCACTTTATTTTCAACTTTTTTATCTCCTAAATATAAAATATAATATATATAAAACCTTCATTATAAATATTTTACCATTTTTGACTACAGCTTCTATGCAGATTTATAAGTCTCCATGGTAACAGACAACAAACAATCCTTACGTAGTCAGATCCTATAGTCATATTCCTTTCTGTCTGTCAGTTTTTTCCAACCTATGTTTTAGGTATCTAATAATTTTTTTTTAATGTAACTTGATCTTCTCCAACAGTTAAATTATTAATGCATAAAGTGTCTTTCTCTTATTTTGCAGACAACGCAGATTTTTACAGGAATCGTCCTCATCTCCTTTGACATTATGATGATGATAGTCGGTAGTGTCTTTGGAGCTTTATTCTATACCGGCGTCCCCATATGGGCTGGAATTTTGGTAAGATATTTATACAGTAGTGAAAGCAGTATTCTATTTATTTCTTGCTGCTTGTTTGCTTAGTTACAAGAGCCGTGATCAATGACTACTGCATAAATCCCAGGGAGTCCGCGGTGGTCCGAGACACAGCTCCGGTCTTAGCGTTGGCTCTGGATTCTTTTCTCTCCCTCTCTAATGAATGAAGCTCTGATAATACAAAACTAACTCCTTCCTGACCAAGAAATTTTCAATTTTTTGTGTTTTGCACCCCCGCCCTTTTTTTTTCCAAGAGCAAAAACTTTTTTAAAAATTCCATTCACATAAACTAATTTTCTTGATCTGTAATGTAAAATTAAAGTAACGTTTATATCATGTTTTTCTAGTTTATTATTTCCGGATCACTGTCCGTGGCTGCTTCTGTAAAACCAACAGTTGGAAAGGTAAGAAAGGCTACACAGGTCACCGACTAAAAAGCTGTTTGATTATTTTCATCTAATTTCCATGTATTTTGGTGTGCTGAAAACGAAAAAAAAAATATTGAAAAAAATCTGGACGTCAGGATTTGCCACAAAATGCAAAATTCTCTTCAAATTTAGTATATTTTTCTCAATTTTTGGTATTTTTTTTATCTTAGGGTTTTGAAAGTCAAAATTACTATGAATTAATTCACATCAATGCATTGAAGATATACAATGCCAAAAAAATATAACTTTCAAAGAACTTTTAGGGTATGTTCACACGTTCCTGATTTCCATCCTTTTTTTTTCAGGACTGTTTTTTAAAAAACTGCAGCTCTTGGCAGAAAACGCAGGTCCTTTTTTTGGTCCTTTTTTTTGTCCTTTTTTGATGCGTTTTTTGATGCATTTTTTGATCCTTTTTTTGATCCTTTTTTTTATGCAGTTTTCTATGCAGAGTCTGTGTGTTTTCTAGGAAGTTTTTTAGGGTTAAAATGGCTGAAAATACCCTAACCCTACCCCTAACCCTAACCCTACCCCTAACCCTAACCCTACCCCTAACCCTACCCCTAACCCTAACCCTACCCCTAACCCTACCCCTAACCCTAACCCTACACCTAACCCTAACCCTAACCCTACCCCTAACCCTACCCCTAACCCTATTCTAACCTTAGTGGAAAAAAAAAAATTCTTAATTTTTTTTTATTGTCCCTACCTATGGGGGTGACAAAGGGGGGGGGGTGTCATTTACTATTTTTTTTTATTTTGATCACTGAGATAGATTATATCTCAGTGATCAAAATGCACTTTGGAACGAATCTGCCGGCCGGCAGATTTGGCGGGCGCACTGCGCATGCGCCCGCCATTTTGCAAGATGGCGGCGCCAAGGGAGAAGACGGCCGGACGGACATCGGGACGCCGGGTAAGTATAAGGGGGGGAGATTAGGGCACGGGGGGGCATCGGAGCACTGGGGGGGGCATCGGAGCACGGGGCGGTGGGATTGGAGCACGGGGGGGCGGGATTGGAGCACGGGGGGCAGCCACACTCCGCCCACGCACTTCCGCCCGCTTCCCCGCACTTCCTGCTGCAGCGGTTCTGCACCACAAACCGCAGTAAAACCCGCAGATATTTTTTTCATCTGCGGGTTTTACTGCGGGTTTGACCTCACAATGGAGGTCAATGGGTGCAGAACCGCTGCGGCTCCGAAAAAAGAAGTGACATGGTACTTCTTTTTTCCCGCAGCTATTCAGCGCGGCTTTTTTTTTTTTTTCCGCATTGTGGGCACAGCAGTTCCTGTTTTCCATAGGGTACAATGTAATGTACCCTGCATGGAAAACAGCTGCGGACCAGCAGCGGGAAAATCGCGGCAATTCCGCATGAAAAAAAGGATCGTGTGAACATGGCCTTAGAGTGAGCTAATGAAACCAGCATCAACATGTTGCGAGCTGAACGAGCAGGCTATGACATGCTCGGGCTTGATTCAAATGTTTTATCTTGGTTCTCGCCTGTTCACACTTTTTCATCTCAGTTCGTGTTAGCTCGTCATATTCAACCGTGTTTCCCAAAATTAGCATTATGGCTCAGTGGAAGTGTATTATTTCGCCTGACAGTTTCTGTTACATTTGTGGTGAATATACAGTGTTGAAGCAACAGCTGAATATTACATACTTTGTGAAAAAAGTATACTTAGCTTATTTCGGACTAAAGCTTGGAGATCAAGATAAAGCTTGGGCGCCTCATAAAGTATGCAAACGGTGTGTTGAGGACCTCCAAAATTGGTTCAAGGGTAAGAAAAAAGCTTTCTGTTATGGTATGGCGAGAGCAAAAGAACCATAGTAACGATTGTTACTTTTGTTCATGCGATGTGAAAGGGTATAATTCAAAATGGAAGCATTCCATTTCATACCCCAATATTCACTCAGAAATTCATCCCATCCCCCATGGCACAGGTATACCAGTACCCAAGGCCCCTGCTACCTTGGAAGAGATAACTAGCTCCGATGAAGGTGGAGTCATACCTGAACCAGATGATGAATCAAGTTCTGACTTTGAAGATGATACAAGACCAAAATTGTTTTCCCAGGTGGAGATGAACGATTTGGTAAGAGACTTTAATCTTCCCAAAGATGCCGTTGAGTTACTCGGATCAAGGCTCAAAAGCAAGAATTTATTGTTGCCAGGAGTGTCTTTTTCATGGCTCAGACATCGTGAAAACGAGTTCGTTCCTTACTTTGCCCAGGAAGATAATGGAACACACTCGGATTGGGTCGCGGTTAGCAGTGGGGTACCACAGGGGTCAGTATTGGGCCCTCTTCTTTTTAATGACCTTGTAGGGGGCATTCAGAGTAGAATTTCAATATTTGCAGATGACACTAAACTCAGCAGGGTAATCAATACAGGGAAGGACAATTTTATATTGCAGGATGATTTATGTAAACTAGAAGCTTCGGCTGATAAATGGCAAATGAGCTTTAATGGGGATAAATGTAAGGTCATGCACTTGGGTAGAAGAAATAAGATGTATAATTATGTGCTTAATTCTAAAACTCTGGGCAAAACCGTCAATGAAAAAGACCTGGGTGTATGGATGGATGACAAACTCATATTCAGTGGCCAGTGTCAGGCAGCTGCTACTAAGGCAAATAAAATAATGGGATGCATTAAAAGAGGCATAGATGCTCATGAGGAGAACATAATTTTACCTCTACACAAGTCACTAGTTCGATCACACTTAGAATACTGTGCACAGTTCTGGTCTCCGGTGTGTAAGAAAGAAATAGCTGAACTGGAGCGGGTGCAGAGAAGAGCGACCAAGGTTATTAGAGGACTGGGGGGTCTGCAATACCAAGATAGGTTATTACACTTGGGGCTATTTAGTTTGGAAAAAGAAGACTAAGGGGTGATCTTATTTTAATGTATAAATATATGAGGGGACAGTACAATGACCTTTCTGATGATCTTTTTAATCATAGACCTGAGACAGGGACATGGGGGCATCCTCTACGTCTGGAGGAAAGAAGGTTTAAGCATAATAACAGACGCGGATTCTTTACTGTAAGAGCAGTGAGACTATGGAACTCTCTGCCGTATGATGTTGTAATGAGTGATTCGCTACTTAAATTTAAGAGGGGACTGGATACCTTTCTGGAAAAGTATAATGTTACAGGGTATATATATTAGATTCCTTGATAGGGTGTTGATCCAGGGAACTAGTCTGATTGCCGTATGTGGAGTTGGGAAGGAATTTTTTTCCCCAAAGTGGAGCTTACTATTTGCCACATGGGTTTTTTGCCTTCCTCTGGATCAACATGTTAGGGCATGTTAGGTTAGGCTATGGGTTGAACTAGATGGACTTAGTCTTCCTTCAACCTTAATAACTATGTAACTATGTAAGTTGGTTTATTGCATCGATGTCGAAGGTTTGATAGGTCAATTCAAAATGAAATATGATTCAGCGCAATGGCGTCTTTTTATAGATTCTTCAAAAAGAAGTCTCAAAGCAGTTTTACTCCACAACGGCGGTTTTTATGCTTCCATCCCTGTAGGTCATTCTGTACACCTCAAGGAAACCTATGAGAACTTGGAACTGGTTCTTCGTAAACTTAAATATGAAGATCACGGTTGGCAAGTGTGCGGGGATTTGAAAGTCTTGTGCATGCTGTTCGGGCAACAAGCTGGGTATACCAAATACCCTTGTTTTCTGTGTCTATGGGACAGTCGAGACTGACAAAATCACAGGGCCAAGAAGAATTGGCAGCCGAGGGTGCTCACAGTTGGTGAAAAAAATGTCCTCCGAGAAACTTTGGTTCCTCCCCATGAAGTTCTTCTACCACCTCTCCACATAAATTTGGGATTGATGAAGCAATTCGTAAAATCACTTCCAAAACATGGAGAATGCTTCAAATACTTGGTCACCAAGTTTCCAGGCCTCTCGGAGGCAAAATTGAAGGAAGGTGTGTTCGTCGGACCAGACATTAGGAGGCTTATAGCTGATCAAGAGTTTATCAATACCATGACGCATCCTCAAAATGAAGGGTGGTTTGCATTTAAAGAGGTCGTAGAGAAATTTTTAGGCAATAACAAAGACCCTGACTACAAAAAAATCGTCAGATGAATGCTGAAAGCATTTCAAGCTTTAGGTCCTATTGCAAGCCCTATTGCAAGGCTCGTTAAAGGGTCAATAGTAACTTGTGTGATTATTGCTTCCAAGAGGTGGCGCTATAGAGGTCAAGTGCACTTCCTCTCTGAAGAGGCAGTTTGCCTAATAATTATTTTATGACTTTTTATCACCACAGACAACGCCAAAGTTAAATATACAAGAAAAGAAAAAGCCTGTAAAAGCCAGACAGTGCAAAATCTTTAATGAGACCCAATTGTAAAAATTATTCTAAGCACCAAATAGGTAAAAAAAAAAATACCAAAAGATGGCGAATCACTTAATTTTGTAAGAATGGCTGAAAATGTTAAAATGCGGTAAATTTCTTATATTTACAAGCACTATCCCACAGTACCCATTTATGAAGAGGAAGGTAACCCTTTTAAACGACATAGGAATATGCGTTGTTTTGATCAAACAATCTTTTTTTTTACTTACAACTTCCTTTTATTCCTATCCATAATTCACTTAATAGGCTATTCCCAACTGGACTGACTGCTGGAGGTCTGGAATGGCCGTAAATCCCCCCCACCCCTGTACACCACCAATGGGCAAACAATGGTTTAGCTGGCAGCCATCTCTCCCAAACACAGGAGAGATCACTTTGTCGAATGCTCATGTTCTCGCTAAGAGAGCTGTTCTCTGACAAATCTGGTGTCACATCATCACAGGGAGAACAAAGGATTGGCAGTCTGAAATCAGACCCACCAGATCCTTAACTGTCCCGACTATCGATTGTATCGGGCTTCCATACACATTAGACAATTGGCCGAAGTATAAACATTAGTCTCATGTATATGAGGGGCTATAGAATGAATATTCATGTTTTATAGGATTTCCAGAGCAGATTTCAGCTTTTTCCAGCAGTCCAATAGACAATAGATGGATCACACCTCAAAAAATACTAAGTTATAATTTGCCAAGTAAGGAATAACTTTTTAAAAACGCAGCCCAATCAATGTTTTTTTGTGTTTTAGGTAACATCAAGCTTGGTGATGCACATTATCACTTCTCTAGCCGCAGCTGGTGGAATTGTAATTTCTTCAATTGAGTTTATCCTGGTATCACAAAGAAACTCATCGGTCCTGTACTGGACATATTGTGCATATTACAAAAGTGATACCGAATGTTTAGGAGCCTTTTATGGTTTGGTAAGAATCATATTCATGTTATTCTAATAAAGGGAATCAGTCATGTGATTTTTTTTAGTAGGATACTAATAGTATCATGAAATGGGGCTTGGGCAGCACATTCAGAATCGGTAATATGTACATAGTTTTCCCAGGAACATCTAAAACTATCAAAAGTAAACATTTTTTATTATTGGTGCATCCATAAAAGTCTGAACTATAAAATTATAAAATGAATTCTCCCCTACGAGAAATGCTATAAACAGAAAAATAATTGAAATTCCTGAATTGCAGTTTTTCTTTCGGTCACCTTACCTCCCTAAAAAGTGCTGTAAAAAGCGATCAAAAATTGTATGTACTCCCAAATAAATGTCATTGTATGTACTACAAATAAAAACTAAGTTTCATCTGCATTGTAGGTGTATAAATGATTGGATAAAAATCCCCTAATTATTTTTTTTGCTCTTTTAGGATGTCTATTATGGCTTCTTATCATTAAATATGACACTTTTTATGCTGATGTTTTGCATCTCTATATCCACAAGTGTGTTTGCCTGCAAAACTGTCTGCCGATCGTCTTTCCAAGAAATAGTAAGTTGTTAATTCTACAGTCTATTTTCGAATTGGGCAAAAAAAATTGCACGACTGTGGTGCGACATTCATGTTGGGTACTTTGTGGCAGCTGGACTAGGACATTGTGGATTTTCTTGGTCGGGTCTTGTGAATATTTTTGCTAAACTCAAGTCTACTTTACTCACCAAAAGGAATTGACGTAACTTTCACCAATGTTAGGTCTCACGCACACAAGAGTAGGGTTGAGCAAAACGGATCGGACAATTTCAAAAATCGGCGACTTTTGGCAAAGACTCGATCCTAAAAAAGTAAAAGTCGCTCAACTCTACACAAGAGGCCACCTCACATATCCCTCATACGAGTGACCACCTATTTGAAACTACGGATTGGATGTCTTTATGAGGGTAGGGTCACAAGCTGTGAACAGACAAGGGGGAACAGAAAAATCTGAAAGGGTAAAATTTTCTACTGACCCACAGACCAGTCACCGTTTGACACCCTTGTGCACTCCAAGTCCTAAAAGGAAAGGAAAATATATGATCATCAATAAAAACTAAATTTGATAAATGTTGTTTATAGTTGTTAACACAATTAATTTTCTACATAGTAAACTAAAAAAAGTACCTAAACTTTCTTTAATTATTCATCGGTCCTTGCAAAGTTATGAATCTTTATAATGTACCGATTACCTTATCTTTCTTCCTTTTTTGTCAATCTTCATGCTGAAAAGGCTGTTTTATCTGCCTTGTTCCTGCACTGAGTGAAGCTGTTTTGAACCTCAGGTTTAGTAAATTTCTGTACTTCTGTGTGAGCTTCTCTGTTCACCTCCCTCTTGCTCAGACTCTCAGCGAGAGGGATAGTAAATCGTCTAAGCAGGAGAGAGGGAAACAGAACAGAATCTCGCACAGGTGGACAGATATCTGCTCGGCCTTCAGTCCAAACCTGCTCTCAGGGTATGAAATAGGCAGATAAAACAGCACTTTCAGCATGGAGTTTGAGAGAAAAGGGAGCAAGATAAGGTTATGGAGTACATTACAATGTGTCAGAACTTCTCAAAGACTAAACAATAATTTAAAAATAAAATTACTTTCTTGCTTTGTTAAAGAGAATTAAAGATTGTTCTACTTCCGTTCCACAAAAATGTCTTTTATTTCAGAGTGTGGTCATCTATCAAACCACGTCCTCAGCCGTATCTGATACCAGCAGAGATGTCCCTCCTGACTCCACAGCAGCCATCTCATCTGCCTCAATGACACAGACAAGAAGTAGTTGGCCTATGTGATAAACCAGTGACAAGAAGAATGCAAAGCAAACTCAATGACGGGATTGGAATCCTTATCTGCAACCTGTGACTTTGGAGCATTTTTAGTTTCTGTGCAATGTATCACTTCCCAAACATTTCATTAATATACAATTGTATGGTACAGATGTCATGAAATCACCAATTACTAAATCTATATATATACATGGTATATATGTAATCAAATCACCAATTAATATATATATATATATATATATATATATACACATACAGTGCCTTGTGAAAGTATTCGGCCCCCTGGAACTTTTCAACCTTTTCCCACATATCAAGCTTCAAACATAAAGATGCCAAATGTAAATTTTTGGTGAAGAATTAACAACAAGTGGAAAACAATTGTGAAGTTGAATGAAATTTACGGGTTATTTTAAATTTTTGTGGAAATTCAAGAACTGAAAAGAGGGGCGTGCAATATTATTCGGCCCCTTTAATTTAATACTTTGTTGCGCCACCTTTTGCTGCGATTACAGCTGCAAGTGGCTTGGGGTATGTCTCTATCTGTTATGCTTTTGGTTTTACTGGTGTGTGAATTTATAATTGGGGGTTATGTGTAAGTTGTGCAGAGTACATCAGACTATAAAACTGTGTTGCGTCAACAGGGTAAAAACAAATGTTATCAATTTGTGGAGGAGTGGTACGCTGTGAAGCAATCCTTAATGCAAAGGCCAGGATTCACAGGGCAGGTTTCACAATGGTAAACTGTGTCCTTTTGGATTCCCCTCTTAGAGGAGCATACTCTGCTCTGTTTTTGTGTTGTTCCCTACATCTGTGTTTGGTGAACCAGTTCAGGGAAATGTTGACCTGGAACAATACAGAAACTATCAGTTTCCGAAGTACTGGGACCCTCACCTTCCATTAGGGCCTTGAGGACTACCTCCTGAAACTGAAGGAAGGTCCCTGTATTGCCTGCAGATCGGAACAGCACAAAAGCATTGTACAGTGCCATCTGTACACTGTGAACAGCCAGCTTTCTGTACCACAACTTTACTTTTCGCATGGCACGGTATGGTTTGAGGACCTGATTTGGGAAATCTACACCCCCATGCACCGATTGTGATCCAAGATACAATCTAGCTTTGGTACTTGTTGTGGTACCTCAGACAGTGACAACGAAGCTCTTCTCACAGTGTATGGTGGCCAAGATAAGAACATCCCTCTTGTCCTTGTTCTTGACCACCAGCATGTTGTCACTGCAATGGGATCTGCTTTCAGCCTTTCTCGACAGTTGTCCATTAGTGTCTTAGGGAGGCATCTGGCAGAGAGGATGTTGTAGAGCGGGTTTCGGGTGTAAAAGTTATCTATGTAGAGGTGTTAACCCTTATCTATCAGAGGGTGCAGCAATTCCCACACAATTTGTCACAGTCACCTCCAGGACAGGGGGAATTCAGGGGGGTTAATGTGGGTGTCCTTTCCCACGTAGACCATAAATCTGTGGGTGTACCCTGAGGTACTCTCACACAGCCTGTACAGTTTCATTCCATACCTGGTCGTCTTACTGGGCAAGTACTGTTGGAATTTTAGCCTCACTGCGAAATGTACCAGAGATTCATCTAGCGATGTCCCTTTGGGGTGTGTACGCCTCAGCAAATTTTCTACTGAAGTGGTCAACTACTGTCCGAATTTTATATAGACGAAAGTTCAGATTGCCTGGCTGGGGATCCCTCCTCATTGAGCAAGAGGAATAGAGGATGTGAGATCTTCCTCACTGACTGAATCCATGTCAGAGGCAAGGAAAGCGTAGGCCTCCTGTGATGAATAGCGTCTCGATGACGAATGGGCCATTTTAATTTTATTCTTCTAACCAGTAAGGTCTTGTGTGTGTAAGTGGTGCTTTTACATGTGTATTGTGTGGGGCTTGTGTAAAGGGTATTATTTATTATTAAATTCACTATAAAATGCAGAGGGAAAAAAAGGTAAAAATTTCGAAGAAACACTTAGAAAAATAAAAATGAAAAGAAAAATTGTTAGAAGTAAAAACAAAGAAAAAAAAGAAAAAGTTTGTATAAAACAATTTCAGGGATATTCCCTACACTAATACCATACCTCTCTGTCAATCCTTGCAATGGCTCCCCATTGGCCAGTGATTGTAGTTCAAAACCCTAACCATGACATACAAAGCCATCCACAAGCCTCCATACATCTGTGACCTCATCTCCCGGTACTTTCCTGCACGCAAACTCCGATCCTCACAAGATCTCCTTCTCTACTCCCCTCTTATCTCCTCTTCCCACAATCACATACAAGATTTCTCTCTATCACAACAAACCAGACTCTCACCTACCATGGAAACCTTCAACAGGAACCTGAAAATCTACCTTTTCCAACAAGTGTACCACTTGCACCCAAAGCCTGTCTGGTAATGCCACCCGCGTTTTAACTGCGCAGAAGGAATCCTGCACACCTCCTTACTATGCTGTCACCAGGGCTCAATGGCATCAGGCAGTGTTTACCTTGAAATATCTGGGAAATGTGAGCCGCACAGCTGAGTTGTGGTCAGCTCTGGATACCGACTTCCATCAATGGTTGCTCCACTCAACCTGCAGCCAGGGAAGGCCGTGTGCAACAATGTTGCAAACCAGGGTGCGGCCCTTCGCCGGGGCAATGTCACACACGTGCCTTGTATGGCTCACGTTTTGAACCTGATTGTCCAGCTATTTTTATCCAAGTATCCCGGACTAGATGGGTTTCTGCAGAGGGCACGGTCGCTGTGTGCTCACTTCCGCCGTTTGCATCCCGCAGCTCAATGACTTACATCTCTACAGAAGTCGATGGGCCTGCCAGTTCACCGGCTGAAATGCGATGTGCCCACATGGTGGAATTTAACGCTGCACGTGTTGCAGCGACTGTGGCAGCACCAACGAGCCCTGGTGCAATATGTTATGATGTACAGCCTGGGCCAATGAGATCCAGAGGTGGGGCAAATCACGCTGCAGGAGTGGTCTCAGATCAGGGACCTATGCACCCTTCTGTACAGTTTTGAAATAGTGACAAAGATGTTTAGTGCTGACGATGCCATTATCAGCATGACTATTCCGGTGATTACATGCTGGAGCACACCTTAAACAGTATTCGGAGTCAGATGGTGGAACAAGGAGGAGGAGGAGGAACAGGAGGAGTCGTATGCGGAAGGGATAATATCTCCAAGGTCCAGACGGTCAGCAGCACCAAGGTGGCTGACATTGGAGGCTGTGGGAGAGGGATTACGGAGGGCGCATGGTAGCAGCCAAACTGTTGAGGAAGGTGCAGGAGGCAAGGAAAAAGTGGAGGACGAACTGGCGCTGGGCATGGAAGACTCATCAGATGAGGCAGACCTTGATCAAATTTCTGTTGTGCGCGGTTGGGGGGAGAGGGCAGAGGAAGGAAGCATGATTCTCTCCTCGCCGCCACCAAGACAACAAGGACTTGGTCCTCCTGGATGTGCAAGACACATGAGTGCCTTCTTGCTGCACTACCTGCAACATGACCCTCGGATTGTCAGAATCTGAAGTAATGCCGACTACTGGGTTCCCACACTCTTAGATCCCCGGTACAAAAGTAAATTTGGCAAAATAATTCCTGCCATAGAAAGGGATTTGCGCATGCAGGAGTATCAGCAGAGACTGTTACATAATCTTACATCTGCTTTTCCACAAAACACCAGTGGTGCACATCTGCTTTTCCACAAAACACCAGTGGTGCACGTAGTGAATCTCTGAGTTCTAACTTGCCAACCGTGGGACTATCGAGTCATCACTCAAACCGTAACAGTAACATCGCATGTGGTGGTAACAGCAATCTTTTCCAATCATTTCAAGAATTTTTTAGACCATCCTTTGCAAGGCCACAGGAGACAAGAAGTCTGACGCACAGCCAACGCCTAGAGAGGATGGTACAGGAGTATCTTCAAGATAACATCGATGCCATTACTGTGGAACTGGACCCTTGTTCATTTTGGGTTTCCAATCTTGAAAAATGGCCTGAGCTCGCCAATCACGCCTTGGAGATCTTGTCGTGCCCCGCAGCCATCGTTCTCTCTGAATGTGTGTTCAGTGCTGCTGGTGGTGTGCTCACAGATAAGCACACGCGGCTGTCCAGTGACAATGTAGACAGACTAACGTTCATAAAGATGAACAAATCCTGGATCTGCAAGGACTTTTCTACCCCTGTGTCATCCTGAGGAGACTAAAAGCTTGATGATTTTTGAAAATCACCTCTCCAACCGTTTTAAAAAACTCTGGCGAAATTGATGCCACTTAAGTGGTGTCTGTGGCCGAATTTTGGGGAAAAATGGAGAGTCTTTTTGGAGTCCCCTTGCTGTGTTTTACATGACGTTGCCATCGTCAATTCCAGGTGGGTGGGGTCATCTGCAGAGTTGTTTACTCATACTATGGCCTGAGATTCAGAGGTCTGCTCCAAAGCTTCAGTGTCTGCTAGTCAGCAGAGTAGCCCACCCATGAAGCAAGCTACACCGCCTGTTTACGTAAGTACTATTTTTTTAACTGCATCTAGCCCAGGAAATCCTTTTGGGCCTAGTAGCATTTTGTGCTACTCAGCAGAGTACACCACCCATGAAGCAAGCTACACCATCTGTTTACCTAAGTACTAATTTTTTACTGCATCTAACCCAGGAAATCCTTTTGGGCCTAGTAGCATTTTGTGCTACTCAGCAGAGTACCCCACCCATGAAGCAAGCTACACCACCTGTTTACCTAAGTACAAATTTTTAACTGCATCTAGCCCAGGAAATCCTTTTGGGCCTAGTAGAGTGTTTCTCAACTCCAGTCCTCAAGACCCCACAACAGGTCATGTTTTCAGGATTTCCTTAGTATTGCACAGGAGATTGAATGCTTGCCTTTCCAGGTGATGCAATTATCACCTGTGCAGTACTAAGGAAATCCTGAAAACATGACCTGTTTTGGGGTCTTGAGGACTGGAGTTGAGAAACACTGGCCTAGTAGAATTCTGTGCTACTCAGCAGAGTATCCCACCCATGAAGCAAGCTACACCGCCTGATTACCTAAGTACTAATTTTTAACTGCATTTAGCCCAGGAAATCCTTTTGGGCCTAGTAGCATTTTGTGCTACTCAGCAGAGTACCCCACCCATGAAGCAAGCTACACCGCCTGTTTACCTAAGAACTAATTTTTAACTGCATCTAGCCCAGGAAATACTTTTGGGCCTAGTAGAATTCTGTGCTACTCAGCAGAGTACCCCACCCATGAAGCAAGCTACACCGCCTGTTTATCTAAGTAATACTTTTTAACTGCATCTAGCCCAGGACATCCTTTTGGGCCTAGTAACAGTTTGTGCTACTCAGCAGAGCACCCCACCCATGAAGCAAGCTACACCTCCTGTTTATCTAAGTACTAATTTTTAACTGCATCTAGCCCAGGCAATACTTTTGGGCCTAGTAGAATTTTGTGCTACTCAGCAGAGTACCCCACCCATGAAGCAAGCTACACTGCCTGTTTATCTAAGTAATAATTTTTAACTGCATCTAGCCCAGGCAATACTTTTGGGCCTAGTAGCAATTTCTGCTACTCAGCAGAGTGCCCCACCAATGAAGCAAGCTACACCACCTTCTTCCTTTCTCAATCTAACCCCTCGGCTCTGGGGTGTCCGCTCTCCCTCTAGCTCTCTCCTTCTCACAGGTGGACTACTGCGTGTATTCACACTGTGGCGAATCTTTTTGTGGCAAATCTTTTGGGCTCAGGCATAAGAAGTCGTCAAGGTAATGGATAATATGTGCCCCCTTAGAAACATCCATGACGACCCATTCGAGGAAGCAACTAAACGCCTCAAATAGTGAGCCGAATATGGAGCACCCCATGGGCAAACAGCGATCTGTGTAGTATGCTCCTTCACAGAAGCAGCCCAATGGAAGGACACTATTCGGAGGCACAGGTAGTAACCGGAACTCCCCCTCAATGTCTGTTTTGGCCATTAGGGATCCCCTTCCCAACTTCTTGACCCACATGACTGCCTCGTCAAAGGAGGTAGAGTACATAGTACTGTACTTGGCTCCACGTCGATGTTGTCGTTTACTGACCTGCCCCTTGGATATGACAAATGGTGGATTAGTCTGAGTGTATTGGGTTCCTTTTTTGCCACGACTCCCAACGGGGATACCACTATGTCTTCTAAGGAAAGAGTTCTGAATGGACCCGCCGCCATTCTACCTAAAGATATTTCTTTTTTAAATTTTTTTGTCACGACGTCTGGGTGTTGGTTGGGTGATTTTAGATTTTTACTCCAGCCTTTCTTGATTTTAGAAGGGCATGACATGCCTATATCTATGTCTCCTCCTCCTTTTACTCCTCCACCTCTTTTCTTTTCGAATGACTATATGTAGGTGTGACTTTTCCATGTGTTTGTTGTGTCTTCTGAAAAGTTTGTCAGCTTTTGGACACCTTTTAAAGTGTTTTCTATGTGTTTGTATGTGTTTGTGTTTGCCTGCCATTGGTTTCAATGGGGTTCGTCGAACATTCGACGAACATTCGTCAAACACGCCCCAATTCGACGAACCGAACACGAACACTAGGGGGGTGGCTCAACACTACTAGTAAACACATATTGGTATAAAAAACAACTGCTACCAAATAAATCAAATAATTCTCTCAAAATAAAGTTGCAACTCTATGATAAGCAAAGATAGTAAACATGCATTCAGATTGAAATCAACAAAGATCAAAAAATAATAGTAATATGCCCCTAACTGAGGTGAGATAGGAGCAAAACAGATAGGCAGAAAATAGCTAAATCAAAGCCTCTATACATTACCCAGTAAGGATAGCCTATCTACATGTAGATATACTTATTATCATTATCTTCTACTTATTTGCATCTCAAAAACATTTCTAGAATTCGCAAAAACTCTTACTGTTTCACTTATTCATTCTCGTCTGGACTATTGTAACTCTCTACTAATCGGCCTCCCACTTGACGCTGCATAGAGACGCAAACACGCAGCGTCCAGATGTTACAGCATAGTGGAGGGGATTTTATGAAATCCCGTCTCCACTATGCGTGGTAACACGCATCCGGCGGCCCTGCGACTCCGGACATGCGGCACGTCTTTTAAGATCGCCGCATGTCCGTATACCTTGCGACGACGCTGCGCCGCCACAAGGTATAACACAGGGCCCTATGTGTGGGGTGCGATGATCCCGGATGTGTGCTGTGAACACATCCGGCATCATCGCGTCACAGAAGAGGGCGGAGCTTAGCACAGAGCGGGATTGCCGCTCCGGCCAAACCGCCGGCCATCCTGAAGGTGGACACATACACTATGGCTGGTCCGAATAACTAAAGCAATTGTTACCATCCACCTCTCGTGGCTCCCCTTTTCCTCATAGTTTGTAAGCTTGCGAGCAGGGCCCTCATTCCTCTTGGTATCCATTTTGAACTGTGATTTCTGTTATGCTGTAATGTCTACTGTCTGTACAAGTCCCCTCTATAATTTGTAAAGTGCTGCGGAATATGTTGGCGCTATATAAATAAAACTATTATTATGATTATTATTATCATGGAGAAGGTAATTACCTATAAGAAGTACTGCTTGTGGCGTCCCCTCACCCCGACGCACGTTAAGCCGCCAGCTTATTCCGGGGGCGTGTAAGCGGAGAGAAGTATAAATATAAGTTTATTAAAATAAATACAGACAATAGATAAAAGACAAATGTTTAAAATAGGGAAAACACTAGAGGGCGACAAATACAACATGAGGAGATGGTAGGTGGGATTGAATGCAATCAATGTAGATATATGAAGAACAAAGGTTATTAAATAAATGAGAAAAGGAAAAGATGGCAGCAGAAAAATTGTCTTAGGCAGCAAAATAAATAAGACTGTGGTCAGAAAATAAAGGCACTTATATAAAGATCAGTAAATGAATCAAAAGTCAAAACTGATCTTTACCATTTGTTCCTCCTGCTGAAATGGCACCAGCTTGTTGGTGCTAGCCCCAATGCATGTTTCGATATGACACAGATGCAGGAGGATTGCACTGGCCAGCAATGATTTTACTCTCATTCAGGCAGCACACAACCGCTCTGCACACCAGATCTGAGAAAAAGATGGCGTGCAGAGTTTTGGTGCCCACCGCAGAGAATTAAGTTCATGGCCCAGTGGCAAGGGCGATATGAAGTCCAAGAAAAGGCTGGGTTAGTTACAGTGTATATGAGCCGGGGAAGAGGATCTATATCATGTAAATCTGCTACAGTCGTGACTCCGGTCGTATCTACCTTGGACCCTCTGACACGGATTCGAGGCCGGGAATGAGGTAAAGATAAAGGATGTTCTCTGTAAACAACAGCAACGAGAAGCTTGGAAATTAGTGCAGCAGAATACAGACGTATTCTAGGAACTGCCCGGCTGTACATTTGTAAGCCAACATGACAATGTCACTGAGCCTCAGAAAAGGGTACCAATGAAACCGTACCATGTGCTGGATGGTTGGATGCCAGCCATCATGGAGCAGATGAAAAAAACTCTCTTGCTAGGAGTCATAGAGGAGTCCAGGAGTGAGTGGACTAGTCCCATTGTACTGATTCCAAAGCCGGACAGATCATTATGGTTTTCTAATGATTTCCAGAAATTGAATGAAGTGTCAAAATTTGACCTTTATTTGACGACGCTTGATCAAGGTTTACTGGCAGGTGCCTCTCTAACAGAGTTGACAAAAGGAAAGATCGCCTTCATTACACCAGAAGGTCTCTGTCACTAAGTCTTCTTTCCTTTTGGGTTACATGGGGCTCCGGCCACATTTCAGAGGCTGATAGACATAGTTTTGGAGAGCCATCAAAAGTATGCATCTGCATACCTGGATGATATTATCATCTATAGTAATGACTAGCGTACCCACTTGTCCCAGGTACAAGCGGTAGTTGATACTCTCAGAGCGGCAAACCCCAAAATATGGGCGATAGGTCTCAAGGTAACACATTACTTAGAGTACGTGACTGGCGAAGGGATTATTAGACCCAAAATAAACAAAAATAGAGGTAATTTAAAACTGGCACCAGCCTCTTACTACAAAACAAATGTCATGCTTTTGCGATGCAGGTTGGTGCAGGCTTCACTAGATGGCAGTAGATAGGAAGCAGGTCTGCATCTAAACAGAGCTGACCTGCAGTGCAGCAGTGAGGCTACCACAGGTGGCAGCAGAATAGTTAAGCAAGCTGGGTCAAATTCAAGACTGTAGTGCCGTACCAAAAAAATAAGCGAACTTGCGGTCAGAGACAAGCCAGGAGGTCCATAATGGTCAGGAGCAGATAAGCCAAAAGACAAAGGACAGAAACAGGTCAGGATACAAGCCAAGTCAAAACCAGGGGGGTCAGCACACTAAAGGGAAACACTAAGTCAATACAGGAACAGAGGAAAACCGAGACACGGGTTCAGACAGCAAATGCAGCAGGATCAATCAGAGCAATCAGAGTCAGCTACAGTAGCACTAGACAAAAACTATAACGGACGTCGCCTGCAGGACACAGCGGGGATAAATAGCCAACCTGAACCCAGACTGATGCTGAGAAAAGTTAACCCCTGACATGATCAGACCGGGAACAGGGAAGACAGGACTCAAAACCCGATCTGGATCATGACAAGTAAGAGCATTCCTCGGCATCATTGTGTATTACTGACAATTTATTACCGTACCTATTTTGCTGGGAGATCGGCACCTTTGACCAATCTCTTAACAGGAAAGAAAAATCAGTCATGGCTCTGTGGAACCCGCAGGAGGAGGAAGCATTCCAGTTCATGAAATTGGTGTTGTGCGGACAGCCCATCCTCACAAGCCCAAACTTTAGGAATAGTTTCATCCTTCAAACGGATGCCTCTGAAATAAGCTTGGGAGCGGTTCTGTCCCAGAAGGTTCAAGGAGAGGAATATCCAGTCACCTACTTGAGTAGGAAACTTACCCTGGCAGAGAAAATAGCATAACGGTGAAGGAGTACTTGGCTATTAAGTGATCCTTGGAGTCCCTATTAGTTGCTGGGGTGACAGTTCCCATTCAACCCTTGTCTGGATGAGAAATGCTCAGGTCACCAGATGTTTTTGTCATTGCAAAACTTTAGTTTCACAGTGGAACATTCTGCTGGGGAGTGGCAAGGAAATGGGGATGCCCTGTCACGGGCACCAGAGTGGCTTGTTAGGTCCTGCGCTAAGTGGGTTCTAACAGGCAGTGCCAGTGTCAAACCGATACGCATGTACTACTGCACATGAGACCTATTGTAGTGCATGAGTCCCTCAAAGTGAAAAATAGGAAAGTCTAATAGTGAGATTAAGTAAAAAATACATTTAAAAAAAGTTAAGAAAAATTTATAAAATAAACCACACACAAAAATCAAATCCATGCAAATTACTGCTAAGAGCACAGCTTTGGTGTACATACAAAAATCAACTAAACAAAAGCAGAACATATTGGGCATCACCGTGTCCAGAATGACCTCAACTATAAAACTGTCACTTTACTTATCCCATCTGCTGAACTCCATAAAAAATAAACACATCAAAAATGTTGATTTTTCATAATACTGGCAAAATAGAATGCGATCAAAAAGTCATATGTAAAAAGCAAAAAAAACAAAATAGTAACACTGAAAATATCAGATTGTCCCACAAATAAACAACCCCTCATATGGCTCTGTTTGCCAAGAAATAAAAATATTATAGTTGTCGCAATTTCTTTAGAAAAACTATAAATCTGGTATACATGGGCGGCTGTGCCAAATGTTGATTGAACAAAAAAAAAAAAACTAAAAGAACATGCAGAACAAAAGGGACAATATTTCTCAATGTTCACTAGTAAAAAAAAAAAAAAACTGAACTGGCTCATTTCCCAGAAACTCAAAAACAGAGTTCCTCCTCCCTGCAGGGAGTCACGTGATTGCTGAGCCATTTCTGTAGAAAGCTCTTCCATACTTTCTGTTCTGAACTAACGGGAAGGAAATCTCAGGGTAAGTCTGATCTCAACTCGGTTACTAATGATCTACAGCGTCTGAACCTCAGACTGATACATAGTGTGATACTTTACTGTCAGGAGAGGAGAGAATCAATGCTCCTTGTGTGATCAGATCACTAAACTGACACATTGTAACCACGGCTCAGCTCTATATGGTCTGTACACGGGGATGTTATCATCCACTGACAGCAAAAAGGGATCTTGGAAATAGAGAAAAACGTAAAACCAAGGCCCACTTCACACGTCCCCTTAAAAACAACGTACACTCAAGAAGATCCGTTTTTACTATGTGTGGGTCTTCTGTTGGCCGTCCATGTGTACCATCCTTGCTACATCCGTGTGCTGTGTGTACCATCTTGTATGCCGTCCATATAACACGTACCGGAATAGAAATGACAGATTTTTGTGCAGATAGATATAGATAATGTAAGGCAGCAGCGTTTCCCCCCGCGAATTTAGCGAGATAAAGACATGAATAACATGGTCTTTATTGTCCAAACACTGCACACATGGAAATTGCTCACCTCCGGATCGCAGCCGGGAACACGTGAATAAAGTCCAGTGTTGCTGGCACTTGCAACCTCAGTAAGGTTCTCAGGTACCAACGTGTCTGCCCACGATGCTCTGGTCTGTGTTAACGCCACACTGCCAGGCATACATCCAGAGCACCTTCAGATGTGAAATCGCAAACACTAGCTGACCCACCGAAACATTAACTGCAGGTTTAAATGAGAACCGTGGTCATGGGCCACCTGTCGGACCCAGAGTGGAGGGAGAGATTAGTCCCATTGCCATCCTACAGATCTCTCCAAAAATAAAAGCCCGATACAGGTTTTCCTAAACTGATTTGGTCAAATAACTTGACCCAGTCCACACTTACTTTAATTTTACCTGTTAATGCATTTTTTAAATCTGCAATGTGTCAGTTTCTGTTACAGTTTTATTTGCATATTTTCCCCATAGATCTGAATAAGCTAATGGAAATCATCTGTTCATGAAAAACAAACGTTTGCATGGATAAGCACTAGAAGCACATGTAATCTGCAAATGACTTTTAGTATGAGTTTTATAAAAAAAAAGTTTTATCAAAGCTAAGCTATCAAAATGCCTGTATACAAAAAAATACAATAAAAAATTGCATTCTTTCCATCTCTGGTTCATATTTCTTACATCAGTTATTTTGCACCTTTGCTATGTTTTTTTTGAAGTTGATCATTTTACTCCTTAAGTTAGAAAAGCTCAACAAAAAACTTTCTAAGCAAAATATTAGAAATATTTACATGTATGTGACTGTTAATACATTCACTGTAATTTATCTGTTGTTTGTTGTTGTCTTTTTAATAGTCATGTCTACAGTGGTACCAGATGCGGGAGGAGTCGTGGTTATCTCCCAAGTGAGACCACAATATGATCCAGGAAATGGACCTGAAGAAGGAGAGTCCTGCGATGCTTCCACCAACATGCCCAAAACAGTTCTTGCGTTTTATCGTGGAGAACCCGAAGTTCTGGGGGTACGTCTATGTCATATAAGTCAGTAGAGATGAGCTGCTCAGGGGATATCTAGTTCACCTGTAGGAGAATATTTTGCAGTAAGGTTGGGGGGAAAATACACATATCCATCAAGTGTAACCAAGTGTCGGGAAAGGATATTGAATGAAGGGAAGGGGTATAAAACGACAATAATGAACCAATCTAACCCAAAAGAGTTCATTTTCCCTTCTGAAGCTGAGTGTTGAAAAGACATTGAGAAAATGTATATATTTACATACTGGAAAAATACTGTATATATCTTTGTACCGTGTTAGCCAGTGAATAGAAAATGTTACAATTTTAGAGTCCTCAGTGGTTGATACCTTTTTAATGGCTAACTGAAAAGATGGTAACAAATTGCAAGCTTTCGAGACTACTCAGGTCTCTTCATCGGGCATAGACTAATACAAAATCTGAGGAGTCACATATTTATACACAACAGGACACAGTAATAATGCAATAGATAAGACAGGTGACGTGAAGCAGAACTATCAATATGGGACAAGGAGAAAACAGTTGTGGCCATAAATATTGGAACAGTTCATAGATGAGGAGTGTGAAAGTTTTATTGTCCTGTGATTGGGGTCTGGTTCTGTATTGTGATGCCCCCACAAGGTCTGAGGAGCACATTCATTCCTGCACTGAGTATGCGAAAGGTTATCATAAGTTTACACTCACAAATTTTTCTGTCTCTCTGAGATTTGAAGCTACCTTTTAATACAAGTAATTTCATGTCCATGATGCTGTGATCAGGCATGCAAAAATGTTTGGCCACAGGTAGATCCATTCTTTTTTCTTTTACTGTTAGGTGATGAGAATTCATTCTTGTTTTAAGCTTATATAATTAGGTACACCACATTAGATGTGATGTGGCTGAAAGCACCTGGGATCTTGTAGTCTTGATGTGAGTTGGGGATCTTTACCTTGTCTGTGGTCATTATAAATGGACAGGTTTTACATTTTTTCTGGTTGCAGGGAAAGGTTCCTGCAGCTGTTGGAGAGGACAGGGAGCTCCTGACAATGATGCTTCTTAGATTTGGGGGCTGCCTAAAACACAGAAGTGGGGGGTCTGGAAATATGGATTGTAGTCGGGCATCTTTTGGTAATGAAGGTTGGTAGTTTCCGTATAGCTCCCCTTAGCACCTCCAGATTTGGATTGTAGGTGACTACTAGAGGCACCCAGTTGCTTTCCTGTTTAGCTTTGCAATGTGGAAAATGATTTCTTGATATTCTGGTGGAACTTGCAATCTGGTTTTTAATTGTTCTTGGATGTAACACTGGTTCAAAATAGTTTTTTTTGAGACCACCAAGGTGTTTGTCTCTGTCCATTGGGTTGGAACATATCCTGTTGTATCTGTTTGCTTGGCTGTAGGCAATACAGTTTTTTAATGTGTTTTGAATGGAAACTTATTATTAAATTTATGTCTTTCTATATCAACTAAGCAATGTGCTCCTCAGATCATTTGGGGCATCCACCCCTCAAACCTTCGACAGTCCCAGCACCCAATCTCTGAAAAGCATCATGTCCTCACCAGTCACACTTTAATAGTTCCCATTGAACACCATATCACACACATGGCCATCAACCTTTGTTTTAGCCAAACGATTTTTTAAGTCTGCCACCACGACAAGGTAGACTTTTTGGCTGAGCCCTACTCTACTCTAACCTATTAAACATTTCTTAAAATATACATTACTATTTTTAGGTTTATTTTAGTTTTCTTTAAGGGAATGTGTTACATATATATATATTTTTTTTTTTAAATGACCAATAATACCACATACAAGGGACAAATACCATCACACCATGACTAGACCACATATTACCATTACATAGTGACCAAATAATACCATATATAAGGGACAAAAAACACTACACCATGACCATACCACATATTACCACCCTATAGTGACCTCATGCAAGGAACAAATACCGGCACACGATCATCAGACCATATGTTACCACCACAAAGTGACCCAATACTACAAGGATCACCAGTGACATTCTACACGGGAGCTCTGTATATAGTGTCAGTGTACAGGTAATACAGGGATCACTAGTGACATTATACACAGGAGCTCTGTATATAGTGTACAGTCTACAGGTAATACAGTGATCAGTGACATTATGCACAGGAGCTCTGTATATAATGTCAGTGTACAGGTAACACAGTGATTACCAGTGACATTATACATAAGAGTTCTATATATATAGTGTCAGTGTACAGGTAATACAGGGATCACCAGTGACATTATACACAGGTGCTCAGTATATAGTGTACAGGTCATACAGTGACTCACTAGTGACGTTATTCACAAGGGTTTTGTACATAGTGTCACTGTACATGTAATACAGGGATCACCGGTGACATTATATACAGGATGTTAGGTGTCGAGTTCCCACCGCTGCACAGGGGGAATCTTAAACCATGTCTGCTGCGGTCTCCCATTCTCCTCCAGCCGCAGTGGAGCCTGCTCAGCGGACACGTCGGTCACAGCATCTGGCTCAGGCTGATACTGGACGACTGGTTACTGCTGCCCTTCCAGGCTCTGTCATTGTAGCCAGCAATGTTCAGCAGCGAGCAGGTCTTTCTGGGACTAAGTCCCGCTTTTCCCATACAGAGCATGCACATCAGCGTCCTGCTCCAACCTTTGCTCCTGGCGACTTTTTGTGGCTCTCTGCCCGTAACATCAGGCTGCGAGTTGAGTCCACTAAGTTTGCACCTTGCTACTTGGGTCCCTTCAAGGTCCTCGAACAGGTTAACCCTGTGGTCTACTGTCTGGCCCTTCCTCCAAGCCTAGGTATCACCGACAACTTTCATGTGTCCCTCTTAAAGCCCCTATACATATCCCGATTTTCCGAGTCATCTGCCAGGACATCGGTTTTGTCTACGGACGATTACGAGATGAACGCTATTTTGGGGTGCAAGGTGGTAAGTGGCAAAAAAATTTATTTGGTGGACTGGAAGGGTTATGGCCCAGAGGATAGGTCCTGGGAGCCTGCTGAGCCCATTCGGGCTCCACAGCATATTGCTGTCTTCGAGCGTAGCGAGGTCCGAGGGGGGGCAATGTTAGGTATTGAGTTCCCACCGCTGCACAGGGGGAATCTCGAACCATGTCTGCTGCGGTCTCCCATTCTCCTCCAGCCGCAGTGGAGCCTGCTCAGCGGACACGTTGGTCCAAGTGTCTGGCTCAGGCTGATACTGGACGACTGGTTACTATTGCCCTTCCAGGCTCTGTCATTGTAGCCAGCAATGTTCAGCAGCGAGCAGGTCTTTCTGGGACTAAGTCCCGCTTTTCCCATACTGACCATGCCCATGGGACGACTTCCCATTGGAGGTTGGGGGTCACATGTGCAGGTCCTGAAGCGGTTCCTGTTGGACCACTAGGAAGGTCCTTGAGTGCTAAAGCCATAAAAGGTCCGCATGGCCGCACGGCCATGCGCTAGTATCAAACCAATGTTAAAGAGCTCAGTGCCAGTGTGGTCATGCTTGTATGTGGTCAGGGTTTGGCTGAAATAAGCCCCTAGAATACTGGCACCTCCGGTGAGGAGTTTTTATGTTTGGATTCAGGGCCTTGGCTGAAATAAGCCCCTAGAATACCGGCACCTCCGGTGAGGAGTTGTTTGTCTCCTATTCTGACTGCATGACCACAGTTTTGCTCTGTTTGGTAGCTGTGTTCCTCTCTGAGGTTAACAGGGCACAGCATCTTGTTATTCTAGCGAATCTGTGAAGTAACAGCTAATACCACCATATAGTACCGCCTATTACAAGCAGCAGGTTTCTCTCCTGCACGGTGGACCCCGGGTTGCGAACGCACCAACTATATATATATATATATATATATATATATATATATATATATATTCATACGTTCCGCCAACCCTAACACAGGAGCTCTGAATATGGTGTCACTGTACAGGTAATAGTGACCAACAAGTGACATTATACACAGGAGCTCTGTATATAGTGTACAGGTAATACAGGGATCAGCAGTGTCATTATACACAGGAGCTCAGCTCTGTGTGTAGTAGACACTGTATAGTGTCAGTGGACAAGTAAGGCCGGGTTCACACTTGCAACTGCAATGTGAGAAACGCGCCTCAATACCCGGCACTGCTGCCGTCACTCGGGACCAGAGTGTGTGGCTGCATGTATTTCTATGCAGCTGAACACGCCACTCCTGAGTGACGGCGGCAGTGCCGGGAATTGATGTGAGAGACTCAAGTTTCTCGCATTGCAGATGCAAGTGTGACCCCGGCCTAATACACTGACTCACCGGTGACATCTCTAGCTGAAGTCCTTCATCTTCACTTTTCTTCTTCATCCAGTGCAGACTCTCAATTAACAGGTAACACAGTGATTACCAGTGACATTATACATAGGAGTTCTGTATATAGTGTCAGTGTACAGGTAATACAGGGATCATCAGTGACATTATAAACATGATCTCTGTATATGGTGTCAGTGTACAGGTAATAGTGACCAACAAGTGACATTATACACAGGAGCTCTGTATATAGTGTACAGGTAATATAGGGATCAGCAGTGTCATTATACACGGGAGCTCTTTGCATAGTAGACAGTGTATAGTGTCAGTGGGCAAGTAATACACTGACTCACCAGTGATGTCTCTAGCTGAAATCCTTCATCTTCACTTTTCTTCTTCATCCAGTGCAGACTGCCATCACTTCGTCCAGCCAGGACTCATTTCTGCATAAAATATCACATAGTTATCTAGAGCCCCGCTTCCAGAGCACATTCCCCACTTTTCTCCTAACTTCTACACTACAAAGCTGAATGCAGAGGTGCACCCTCCATTAATATATAATTAGTTATTATGCAACTCACCATTCCAAATATAAATTGTAATCCACCACTGTGCCCCCACTAAATATAAACTTTATATAAATATAACTTTTCCCACCCAATAAATATGTACGCGATGACATCATTGCATAGGCGCCGTCACCAGCACATCACAGAAAGTCGGAGGGTACTCCCCTAGAACTGTGCTGCTTTGTAGCTCCAGGAAAGCTCCCTATTCTGAGATGTGTGCCGCCGGTGGAGGTGCGCAGGCGCACACTAATTTATTCTAGTTTAAATTATTTTGTACTTTTAGTAGCCTTTACAATAAAATTTGCCATTTTTTTTTATTCATTGGATCTTTATTTCTCCAGTTTTTATTTGTGGGATTATATAATTAGAATTTTGTAGTCTAAACTTTAGCTTTACTCCTAAGACTTTTCATTGGCGTGACTCGTTACAACATGGTCTTATATGAACTTGTCAGGAAAACTATCTTTTTTGGATGCGCATGTTAACAAATCTTGTTTGCAACCATTGACCCAAATTTGTGGGACTATTATGTAGTAAGGTATCCCAGATAAAATACTTATCCTGAAAGGAAACTAAAGGTTTGCTGACAAATCGGTTGGGATGTACTCATTTAGGGCTGTTTCAGATGTCTGTGATAATTCGGTCAGATGTTGGATCGTAATGGACAGGCTGGTCGTACATGTCCTGACCCAAGTGTGACCGCGTCCCAGTAATATATGAAGCCATCAAGCTCGGGTCAGGAGACGTGTGGCCAGCCCGTGCATTATGATCCGACATCGGACCGATTATCCCGGACATCTGAAACAACCCTTCACTTAAGTGTCTCCTATTCTTATACTATTAACGTGATATTTCTCTTATTTTTCAGACAACACAGTTATTTGCTGGAATCGTCCTTATATCCTTTGACATTGTTATGACCATAGCCATTACCAATACTTTTAATTATGTTGGATTTCTAGTCTATAGTGGTGCCCCCATATGGTCTGGAATATTGGTAAGATATGCGCTGTTAAAGCAGATGTCCAGTTATAATATTTACCTGCTATTTATGTCTTTTGGCTTTTGCTGCTTTTTAGCTTAGACACGAGAGATCCGTGACTACGACATAAATCCCGTGTCTACAGGAAGTCTATGGTGGTCTGAGACACAGCTCTTGTCTTAGCTTTGGCTCTGGTTGCGTTTCTCTCCCTTCCCAATGAAATGTTGTCTCTTCTGATCGGCTGCTGTGTATTTTAACAAGCCCACCACAAGCTCATTAGAGGGAGTCAGTGCACAGAGAGGGGATCTCTACCAGATAATCAACACACAGGTGGACGTAAATGAGCCCTACAATGGTGGACTATGGAGGATCGCCTGCAGCTTAATGAGCATCTGATAGTAGCAGAAATGTGCTTGGTCATCGGGAGTAATAAATTATGTCTGTAGCTCTCTCTGCTTCAGCTATTGGTGCCCCTTGATATTAGGATTTTGAACCCTGAGGGGGCATCCACCATGTATGTTGTTGTGAATTCTGCTCTTGGGCTCCCTCCGGTGGTTATGAGTGGTAGTGCTGCTGTCTGTGGATCGCAGCATTTATCAGGTGTGTTCAATTTGGACTCAGCTATTTAGTCCTGCTTGATCCTTTAGTTAGTGCCAGTTGTCCACTGTTTTTGGAGGATTCACATCCCTTCTGGTCTCTCCTGTTCGCTGTGCTTTTCTTCAAAGATAATTCCTGGCTTTGTTTTTGCTGTCCACCTGCTGTGGACCTTATAGTTCTGTGCATTACCATGTTTCGTCTTGTCCAGCTTTGTCTGTGAAGGATTTTTTGCAGCCTAGCTGTGTCTCTGGAGATGCAGATATACCCTCCATGTCTTTAGTCAGATGTGGTGATTTGTATTTTCTGTGGTGGATATTTTCTAGTGTTTTAATACTGACCGCATAGTACTGTTCTATCCTTTCTTTTTAGCTAGTATGGCCTCCTATGCTAAATCCTGATTTCATGTCTGCATATGTTATTTTCCTCTCCTCTCACAGTCAATATTTGTGGGGGGCTGTCTATCCTTTGGGGATTTTCTCTGAGGCAAGATAGGTTTCCTGTTTCTGTCTTTAGGGGTAGTTAATTCTTAGGCTGTGTCGAGGGGTCTAGGGAGCGTTAGGTACCCCCCACAGCTACTTCTAGTTGCGCTGCTAAGTTCAGGGTTTGCGGTCAGTACAGGTGCCACCTTCTCCAGAGTACGTCTCATGCTGCTCCAAGGCCACCAGATCATAACAGTATGTATGGCAGATGTACGCATGAAATGTACGGCACACCTTAACACCTTAGTTCCCAGTTGTGCCGTCATTTAAGTGCTTGGATACGGCGGCGCGTCAGAGGTCACTTATGTCACGATGTGATTGCAAAGTGCCAATGGCTTTTTCATTGCAGTCAGAAGGTCTACAGAAGGCCACGTTAGTACCCCTGAGAAGGATTTATTGCAGCTCACTACAACATAGACATCCTGCAGTGAGTTGTGCAAGCAGGTTCAAATCTCCCAAGAAGACTAATAAAAATAAAAACAAATTTAAAAAAATAAGTAAAATTCATAGGAGCTGATCTGCAGTGGCCACTAAACAATTGACTGAGATGTGTGGTTCGGGCCCACAACAGCTTGCGTCAGGCCGCAGCAAAGAACTGCTGATCGTTGAAGTGCAGGACCCCTATTAATCTGATATTGATGATCTATCCTATTAATGGACATCAATATCACAAAAGTGAAACACAGTTTAAAAAAAAACAAAAAACAAATCAGCTAACACGAGAAAAGCCCATGGTTGAGAGTAGGGTAATAAGTGAACCCTGTAAGAGCGCAGTCAAACTGCCTTATAAATGAGATCACTATCGGAACACAATGCTCGGACCGGCCGGTGGCCCTCCTGACCCGAATGTGACATCTTGACATAGCTCTATGCAGCTGTTACGCTTGGATCTGGAGAGTCACTGGCCAGTCCGAGCATGGTGTTCCGATATCGGTCCGATTTATGACTGCACCCTAAAGAGCACTCCCATAACCTTCTGATCATTGTCTCAGTACATCCATCTCATACATCAGATAACTATTTCTCCCTTCTGACAAAGGATTTAGGAAAACAGGGCTGCGGGTGACGCGGGATGAAGGATCCACATAGCGCATTCTGTTTATGAATTCTATTTACTTGATCTGTAAAATAAAGGTTACGTTTATGTCATGTTCATTTTTCTAGTTTGTCATTTCCGGATCTCTGTCGGTGGCGGCTTCAGTGAAACCAACGGTTGGAAAAGTAAGAGAAAAGTTTAGCAAAAAGTTTTTAGTAGGCTTCTCGAAACTAATGCATCACAGATGTGACGTCACCAACATCACGGCCGCCAATTATGATGGTCATTGGCACTCCGCACAAATCTGAGCGGGTTCCAATCAGTTGCCATAGAAGGAATGAAATGCCCTTTAGAATGGATATTCATTGCCTATAGGACTGCCGAAGCCAAGTACAACCCACAGTTATTTCCAGCAGTCACATAGACAATAGATGGATCGCCCCTCGGGGAGCAATGAGTTATAACTCACCCAGTTGGGATAACCCTTTAACAACACAACCCTTTAAATAATTAATGTTACTTTGTGTTTCAGGTAAAGTCGAGCTTGGTGATGAATATTTTCACTTCCCTAGCTGCATTTTGTGGAATGATAATGGCTATAATGGAGGTTTGCTTGTTATCAGATTTTACCCCATACATCCTGCGGGTATCATATTGTTCATATTATAAAAGTGATAGCCATTGCCTAGGAAACTTTTCTTCTATGGTAAGAATCATCTTCATATTATTAGGTTACAATTGTGCTTATAACAGTCTTTCTCACTGCAGTTGTTATGAGCCATGCTATTTAAGGGGGAAGTATGAGTTTAGAAAAACATCACAGCTAGAAGTATCGTGTAATGAGTTTCTGAGCATCTTATGGAATTAAAAATCTTGAAGAGCTCTTTCTTGATGGAACATACGCACAGCAAGTTGTTTTTGCATTGCTGTGCATTATGTTTATTCTTTGTAGCTTTTTTAGCGCTTTTTAGGTGATATCGGCCTGAAAAAATAAAAAAATCTTTATTTATATAGCGCCAACATATTCCGCTGCGCTTTACAGTTTAACAGTTTCAAATACAACAGTCATAAGTAAGAACATTAACAATACAATAATTAAAGCAAAGAAGATGTCGTGTGCACATACCAAGGTACGAAAATCTCATATAGGTGTCTATGGAATGACCATACACACTGTTAATTATAAGATTAAGCATTGTAGCATGCTACATCCTAACAGATTTGGCATGCTACAGTGCTCAATCTTATAATTAATGCACTTACAGATACTGATGTTGTAATCCTTACCTTGTAAAAAGGCACAATGCTTCATTACCATAGCCATGAACTTCTTTGGATCACGGCATGATGTCTAGCTTTTTAGAATCTTTTGGTCTACTTCACTTTTTCAGGCAGGTCCAATTTAAGTGATTTCTTGATTGAGAACAGGTGTGGCAGTAATCAGGCCTGGGTGTGACTAGGGAATTTGAATTCAGCTTCCCAGAGATGTGATAAATCACAGTTAACTTACATTTAAATGGGGGAGGCAATCACTTTTTCATACAGGGTCCTGCAGGTTTGGATTTGTTTTAACTTTAATAATAAAGCCCTTCGTTTAAAATCTGCATTTCACCTTTACTTGTGTTATCTTTGTTTAATATTTCAATCTGTTCAGTGATGTGAAACATTTAAATGTGGCAAACATGCAAAAGAATAGGAAATGTACAATGCTTAAAAACAGGAATTGAAATGCTTTACCTCACAAAAAGAATCAGCTGTGATCCCATGCTGTCCTGTCTGTATACTCTCTTTTGCTTCCTCCCCTGCCCAGGAGATGTGGTATGATCAGACCGTGTCCCTGTATGGTCAGAAACGGCCATTACACTCACTCTGCAATTTCCATTCTGTGCCGTCTCTTCACAGTGTCCCATCTCTTCACATTGCCCCTTCTCTTCACAGTGTCCCTTCTCTGCACCTTGCCTTCTCTTCACATTGCCCCTTTTCTTCACAGTGTCCCTTCTCTTCACATTGCCCCTTCTCTTCACATTGCCCCTTCTCTTCACAGTGCCCCTTCTCTTCACAGTGCCCCTTCTCTTTACATTGCCCCTTCTCTTTACATTGCCCCTTCTCTTCACAGTGCCCCTTCTCTTTACATTGCCCCTTCTCTTTACATTGCCCCTTCT
This sequence comes from Ranitomeya imitator, assembly GCF_032444005.1. Lineage (NCBI taxonomy): Eukaryota > Metazoa > Chordata > Amphibia > Anura > Dendrobatidae > Ranitomeya > Ranitomeya imitator. Next base: position 109,885,444 of record NC_091291.1, on the reverse strand, counting down.
CTTTACATTGCCCCTTCTCTTCATAGTGCCCCTTCTCTTTACATTGCCCCTTCTCTTTACATTGCCCCTTCTCTTCACAGTGCCCCTTCTCTTTATATTGCCCCTTCTCTTTACATTGCCCCTTCTCTTTACATTGCCCCTTCTCTTCACATTGCCCCTTCTTTTCACAGTGCCCCTTCTCTTCACAGTGCCCCTTTTCTTTACATTGCCCCTTCTCTTTACATTGCCCCTTCTCTTCACAGTGCCCCTTCTCTTTACATTGCCCCTTCTCTTTACATTGCCCCTTCTCTTTACATTGCCCCTTCTCTTCACATTGCCCCTTCTCTTCACATTGCCTCTTCTCTTCACAGTGCCCCTTCTCTTCACAGTGCCCCTTCTCTTCACATTGCCCCTTCTCTTCACAGTGCCCCTTCTCTTTACATTGCCCCTTCTCTTCACATTGCCCCTTCTCTTCACATTGCCCCTTCTCTTCACATTGCCCCTTCTCTTCACAGTGCTCCTTCTCTTCACAGTGCCCCTTCTCTTCACATTGCCCCTTCTCTTCACATTGCCCCTTCTCTTCACAGTGCCCCTTCTCTTTACATTGCCCCTTCTCTTCGCATTGCCCCTTCTCTTCGCATTGCCCCTTCTCTTCGCATTGCCCCTTCTCTTCACATTGCCCCTTCTCTTCACATTGCCCCTTCTCTTCACATTGCCCCTTCTCTTCACATTCCCCATTCTTTATACTGTGCCCTTACACTGCACTCCCCTTATACTGCCCAGTTTCATAATATACAGATACATTCTAAGGATAAATGTGGGAACTGGACCCCTACACATAACACAAGAGCGTTTATGAAATCCCGTACCCATGATATGTTCATCCAGTACCTTTTTTGTCCTTCTGTCCATGAAAATCCATCTACTACATTTGATTTGGTGATTTAGAGCTGGGATCCTAAATCCCTCTGCGCAGCATACGTGCCTACAGTGTACATTGTCTGTTTGTATTCCCATGACAGATGGATTAGCTTTCAATGTCAATATGGATTTTTGGCTTTTTCGTCTGTTTTCTCCTTAAATTGCAAAAAAAAAAACATTAAAAAAATAAAAAAATAAATAAGACATGGGATTGCATTGCAGTCGATTACACAAAATGAGATTTCTAACCCAAACTATTTTTTTTGTCTTTCAGGATGTTTATTATGGTTTTTTATCATTTAATTTAATCTTTTTTGTGGTGATATTTTGCATTTCCATATCCACAAGTGTGTTTGGATGCAGAACTGTCTGCCGATCGTCTTTTCAAGAAATAGTGAGTTGTCAATTTATAGTCTATTATACAACTGAGCAAAAAGATTTGCCGGACCATGGTCTGGTGTCCACATTGGTACTCCATGGTACCTGGACCAGGACAGTGTGAACTTCCTTGGTCGGATCATGCAAATATTTTTGGTAAACTCTAGTCTATTTCATTTACCAAAATGGCTTGGCGTAACCTCCACCAATTTTAAGTGGATGCAAAGTTAAGCCTCGTGCACATATAAAGATGTGTGCGCATACCTAGTGGAGTGGCACTGAAAGACCCTGATGAAGGGCAACCACTCCGAAACATGTGTTTGCAAATGGAATGTCTAGTCTGGATTCATATACTAAGACAATTCTTATTAAAGGGTCAATATTGTCTTTAACCCCCTTTACGACCTTGGACGTATAGGTACTGTATGTCCAAGGTCGTCTTTCTGCATTGTCATTGTAAATCTCATGATCATGAGTTATGCCACACATAGTAGGGCTTCAGCTTTGCTATGTGTAGCACAGGTGATCAGACAGGTGATCAGACGATCACAGCTTCAAGTCTCCTAATGGGACTATTGAAGCAAGTAATAAGTTTAAAAAAAATAAAAATAAAATTTTTTTTTTAAAAAAAGGAAAAGAAATATAAAAGTTCAAATCACCCCACTTCTGCCCCATTTAAAAACAAACAATTAAAATTAATTAAATTTTAATTAAATTTAATTAATATTAAAAAAAGAAAAATATACGGGTCTCGGAAAACAGCGACTTTTTATTTTTCCTTACAAACTTTTTGAACGTTTATCAGTTTTACAATTTATGGAACATGGTAAATAACAAAAACAAAACCCCATAGAGTGACTGCAGACTTGTGAATCCATACAGCGTGCACACTGCGCACTGTCAGGATTCTCCGGTGTTGGCAATGGTCATGTGACCACTGTATATGCGATTTATATACTTCCATCCATATTCCAACCACATGTCCGGCCTCCTTCAATTCTCCCCTATTGAGTGATGCTGCGCTTCCTGACAATGCACAGTTTGCACACTGTGAAGACGCACAAGTCTGCAGTCACATAGGGTGACTGCAGACTTTAAACCAAAGCCTTAAGAACCACTTTAAGGATTGTTACATGCAATAGGTGGCACGAGAGTTCTAGTTGACTTTTTATCTAATGGAGATTTTGCACAACACTTCATTGAAACTATGGATTGGGTTGTCCCTGCTATGGCAGATAAGGGGGAGAGCATCAGTGTGAGAGACCAGTCACAATTCTACACCCTTGTGCACTCTGAGTACTAAAAACTGACTTTTCTGTGTGAAATATTAAGAATTGTTCCACTTTAGCTGTGAGCGAACGTGCTGGGATAAGGTGTTATCCAATCATGCTCGTGTGCTAATCGAGTGTCCGAGTGTCTGCGGCATGCTCCAAAAATATGTTCAACTCCCCGTGGCTGCATGTCTCGCGGCTGTTCGACAGTCCAAACACATGCAGGGATTGTTTGTTTGTTAGATAATCCCTACATGTGTTGTGGCTGTCGAACAGCCACGAGACATGCAGCCACGGGGAGTTGAACATATTATATGAGCACGCCGAAGACACTCGGACACTCGATTAGCACACGAGCATGATCAGATTAAACCTTATCCGAGCACATTCGCTAATCACTATTCTACTTCTTTTATACAATAAAATGTCTTTTATTTCAGAGTGTGGTCATCTATCAAACCACGTCCTCAGCCGTATCTGATACCACCAGAGACGTCCCTCCTGACTCCACCGCAGCCTTCTCATCTGCCTCAATCACACAGACATGAAGTCGTTGGTCTTTGTGATAAACCAGTGACAAGAAGAATACAAAGCAAACTCAATGGCGGGATCCTCATAGGCAACCTGTGACTTTAACATTTCTAGTAAATGGGCAATGTATCACTTCCCAAACATTTCATTATCAGTAGCATATATGTTCTATTGGATCACCAATTACAGTATATCGTATCACCAAAATGTATTCTGTTTTGTACATTATTTCTTTCTTTCAGCTCTTTGCTTATAAATTACAAAGTACATCAGAGTAGATCTCCAGACATATCTTTTTTTTAAAGTTTGTTTCCTTTATTTTAAGTGCAACAGTTGTCTGGTTATTATTCATTTTTCATGTATTGATTTTTTTTCCAACATTTGCAGCCAATTTGGAGAACTTGTACTGTAGTGTAAAGCATGGGGGAGAGATAAAGCTGTTTCCTGAGCCTTGTAGGAGCTGTTGAATGGTCAATTTGAACAAGCGGAGCTACGGGTAATACACAGGGAAGAGATTGTTTCTCAGACGAGGCAGGATGCTGCATTCAGACTACAGGGTCGCTAGGATTTCATCATAACTGTTCCATATGCTTTATTTAATCACAAAGGAGCACAGAAAGACTGAGGACCGATCAAAGGGTATAATCAAAATCGCCAATGCAAGTCTATGGGTCCATGAAAAAATCGGACTGCACTGGGATGACATCTGAGCGTGGTCCAATTTTCATGAACTGTCACATAGGAGAAGGTGGAGAAACTTTTTTGTCTTCACGCACAAGAAAAACTGATGACCCCCTGATCAAACTCTTATCAAAATAATCGGTCCATTTTTCTCATACGTGAAAAAAGCGCAGCACTCAATAAGTCTTATTAGGCCCAGCAATTTGGGAAGTCCTCATTACCGCAGCATCAAATAGGACTTCAGCTTTGGGGCTCCATGATTTGTATGTACGCCCCTGTAGATAGATAGTTATTATCCATCCAAGGTTTTGGCTTACAAATACTGAACGTGTGACCGTGGCCTAAAACGCTGCCCCGTGTGACCATTTGTAAGACATCATGGTCATCTGTGAGAACCATGCAGCTTGATGTCAGTTATCTGTTATGTATATGTAAGGAGGAAGACCGGGCTGCGGGTACCTGTGCCAGACCGGGCATGGAAATGCTGAGGCTGCGCCCCATGTTGTCCGGGGTAAGGCAAAAAGGCCCGGACAGGTTCCCTGATCCTGAAACGGGGGGCGCGGCTATACGTAGAAGCACGCGCAGCTTTGGGCAGTTTCCCGCCGGCAGTGACAGAGGCAAGGTGCGTGCGCAGCGGGCTCCGAGGGGTGCGCCGCCATGACACGCGGCCGATCCGATGCCGGGACGCTGCCGGAGCCCACTGCAGTAATAAGTAAAGAGCTGGGAGCCCTGTTCAGCTAAGCACCGCACGCCAGCCTAAGAGCTAGGGCAGGGTTCAAGACTGTTCGCTGCTGTCCTCATCGTCAGACTGTGGTCTGCAGGACATTGTTGGAGAAACATCACGCCAGCTGTTGTCGGCGCTTCAGACTTGGCGGGAAGAGACAGCGCGCAGCAGGGGTGTGACGTTAGAGCGAGGAAAAAGTGGACCCTCTGGACCGCGACAACGAACCCCTCATGGACGAGCTGACCAGATGGAAATCCCCCTATACAGGGAGAGTTAGGGGCAGGCCCGTGAGGGACCATTGCCACGGAAGCTGGGGGACCAGAACGGAATAGAAGATACACTTAGCTGACGGAAGTAACAGAGGCTAGGGAAGGGGCAAGGACCCAAGGTAACACAGAAGAAGCTAGGACACAGAGACTGGCAGGAGTACCGCAGGGAAGCAGGAGCCGACAGGTTCACCACAGGAATTCAGGATACAGAAGGATACTGCGGACGTGGGGACTGGCAGGAACAAGGCAGGAACACAGGAACGGACGGGGTACTGGAGAGAAGGAGAGACTGGCAGGAATGCAGGAACGGGCAGGGCGCTGGAGAGACGGAGAAAGAAACCTAAAGTCAGAGAGCACGCACAATGCATAGAGACCAAGAGAGCCTAGGGCAATATAAAGCACAAAAGATCATAGGCACAGGAGAGAGGAAGAGGCGGATATATATATATGCCCTGCGCATTACCTCCGGGTAAAAGTCCTCCAGGATGATAGAGAGGACTGAGCAGGAGGCCCAGGAGGGAAGCTAGAAGTGCGCACGTGCAGAACTAAACCTGGCGTGCGCGCGCACTCGATGACCAGCAGGGGGCGAGAGCGGACGTCGAAAGGAAGACGCTGCGGGAGGAGGAGCCGCGCCGGGACGCCGAGGACAGGTAAGTATGAGAAAATGCAGCGAGCGGTGGCGGCAGCAGCAGCGGCGTGACAAGGGGGACGTTAGTGCTCCGGCCCTTGAGTATCATTATAGGGCGGGCCCGTGCTCGAGCTTTCCCGCCACCGGTGACAGAGACTGTGAGGAGGGACGTGCAGTGTGCCCATTGGTGATCGCAAAATGCAATGTTGAACATTCTGGGCTAGTGAGTACTGCGTGCGTGCTGCCAGAGAGAGACCGGGTGCAGGACTGTCATCTACGCCTTGATTTACCAGTGTATTCCTGCCGGGTCCCGTCGGCCTCAGACAGTGCCTTGGCCTGCGCTCCTCTGGCCACATCAGTACATGGAATAGGGGCTCAGCGAAAGGTACTGGGGACCAACCACTTACCTCCAGGACCATATTGGACAAGTGCTGCATCAACCATTGTTGGCGCCATCACCTGTTCTGGGACGACCACATCTTGATAAACGTCTAACAGGATAAGTTAACCCCCCAAGAACTGTAAATACCTTTTTCACTGTTCCTTAACCCCTGTATCTTATCTATATTTTTTGAACTGCCTACCCAACCTCCTGAGTTAACCTTTAAAGGGAACCTGTCACCACTTTTTGCTCTATCAGCTAAAAATATCATTTAATTGCTTGTCAGGTATGCATTCCACATCTACATTTGAAACCCCCGACACCCCATGCATCACCCATAAAAACCTTTTTAATTTGTCCCGCGCTGTATGTTAATCTGCATCACCTTTGTTCCCTCACTCCCCCCCTCCTCGGCTTGCTGTACGCATTCTTCGCCGTGAATCTCGCAGAGCACATACAGACTTTGTGCGTGCACATTGCAATGTGACCTCGCGCATGCGCAGTATGCTTGCCCAATTGCCGGCAAAGCCGAAAAGCAGTATGGCGCATGCGCCAGTACTGCGCCGTACTGCTTTTCAGCTTTGCCTGCCTTTGGGCAAGCATACAACAATGAAGACACAAAAGCGCACAGAGAGGTCAAAAAATACTCTGTTGTAAAAAAAAGTCACAGTAAATAAGCAAGTGCTTATTGGTTTTATAAGCATACAACAATGTTGTACCTAGTTAAAACCATTACTGTGGGAGCCGAATTTGTGTGCATGCTAAAAATGATTGTAATATACAGTGCTCAGCATAAGTGAGTACAGCTGCTTTGAAAAGTAAGATTTTAATCAATATCTCACTGAACACAAGAACAATTTCCAAAATTTTAACGAGACTGACTTTCGTGGAACATTTTTTAACCCATAACATGAAAGTAAGGGCTAATTAATATAGCTTTAATTTCATTCAATGAGGAATGAGTACATTCTAAATTTTTCTACGTCTAGTATTTTGTATGACCTCCATGATTTTAAGGACAACACCAAGTGTTCTAGGCCTGGAATGAATAAATTGGCGACATATTGTACTGTTTATCTTTTTCCATTATTAAAAGAACAACCTCTTTTTAGAGCCTGGATGCTGGATGGAGAGTGATGGCAACTTGTCTCTTCAGAATTCCCCATAGGTGTTGGGTTTGGCTCAGATTGGAAGACACTTGGCCACTGAATCACTTTCAATCTGTTCTTCTTCAGAAATGCAGCAGATGTGTGTTTTAGGTCATTGTCAGGGAAAAGTGCACATCTACCAAAGGCACAAAGTGAAGTCAGCATCTTATCTTTCAATATAGAGCAGTATATCTGAGAATTCATGCTAATATCTTTGAAATATAGCAACACATCGGGACACTGCCTCCACCATGCTCCACTGTAGGCACCATGCATTTCGAAAAATGAACTTAGAAAAATGGATGACAAAAAGACACAATTATAGCCTCTGTAAGAGGAATAGAGACTTATAATTTCTAATAGTGTGACCTCTAAGTTAAAAGGCCTTTCCTAAAATTGTAAGTTAACCCTAGAATGGGGCTCTGGATTCCAGGCTGTGCAAAGTCCCATCTTGAATGGAACCGAAGTGCGCACAGTCGAATATTTTCAGTGCCTGTTTCCCAGCATTCTGAGACATGCTCTGAGGATCACAGGGGGTCCTAGTGGTCAGACCCCAACGATTGAACATATTATATGGATAAAGCATAACATTTTGGGGAATAACTCATCCTTACATTGCTATTTTTGTTGTTATCATTGCACACATAGGATACATTATCTTATAAGGGCTAACCAGTTATTTGTGCATCTTATCATCAGATACGGACCTACAGTATTGCTTGAACGTTTGTGACCCCTTCAGAATTGTAAACGTTGTTATATTTTGCTGTTTTTAAATAAGGAAAATTATCCAATATCATATTTCTGCGAGTGGCAAGACGCAGTAGTGTCCACTTTTCTTCCCACGTGCCAGGCTCCAGCACAGACACGACTGATGACTTGCAGAGGATGCCGCTGACACCAGGGCAGAGGGAGATCCTCGCCACATAGTCTCCTGCCACTGGCATCTGCAGCAGCTGCGTTATATCAGGCAGGCAGTGCAGATGCTTCCTCAGCCAGGCATAATGAGGAATAAAAGCAGAGAAGCTGAAATGTGGAGGGGAGTGAACCTTCCATCTGGTGTAAATGCTTGAATAAATCTTTAAAGTGATAGGAACTTTGTTGAGCTCCAAATCCTCAGCAAAGACCTACATTTAATTGGAATCTGTCACCGGGATATTGCTACCTCCACCTGAAAGCTGGCAGCATGATGTAGGAACGTAGACCCTGATTCCAGCGATGTGTCGCTTACTTGTCTGCATGCTGTAGATTTGATAAAATCCCTGTTTTATCTGCTAGTTCTGTGAAGGCTGAGCTCTGTATAACCCCGCCCACATCCCTGATTGGTAGCTTGCTATGTGCACTGTGCATAGGCAGAATGTTGCCAATAAGTGGTGGGGGCAGGGTTACACAGAGATCATTAATATGGAGGACTACCTGGCAGGAGGTTTACGAGTTCTACAGTGATAATCTCCTGCTGATAAAACTGTGAGTTTATCAAAACCACAGCAAGCAGCCCAGTAAGTGATACACCACTGGAATCATGGTCACTGCGCCGACATCATGCTGGTAAAAACCTGGTGACAAAATCCCTTTAAAATAAAACATAATGTTACCTGCAGCCACCACTAGAGGGAGCGTACTGCATACACTGAGGTCACTAATAGTACTGAATACATTCAGCTCCCTCTAGTGGTGATGTTATATCATAATCTTTTGTCTCTATGTGGCGTAAATGTAGCTGATGCAGGTGCCTGTGGTGTTGTACAGCCAGCATCTACCTTTAACAGAAGCAACCGGAGCCAACTCCAATCTCTGCTACATAACCCTTTAAATGCTGTCGTGAATCTCTAGCAACAGCATTTCTGGGGCATAATCCAGCTAGGGTGTCCATTTGGGAGCCCATTGTCCCCTGGCCACGACTAAACCTTAGGGTGTCAATGTTTCGCTTTTATAGCCGGTGGGCTGCTGAATGCCCCAGCGGCCGCCATCTTGGTACTCCTGTAAAGTCATAAGAGATTATACAATATACTGCAAGACTCATCCGTTACATTACATTGCAGAATCAAACAACCACCGGTTCAAGTCCCTTAGAGGGAGCTAAAGAAGTTTTTAAAAACATGAAAAAATAAAATAACATAACAATTTGAATCACCCCATTTTCCCCAAAATAAAAAGAAAAGGAAAAAAACATATTTTGTATTATTAACCCATTATTAATGTATTGGATAAACTATGAATAAAAAATTCAAAGTGCAAAAATGCACATTTTTTTCCCTGCCGAAAATGCAATAAAATGCTATGTACCTCCAAATGGAAACTCTAAAAACCGTAGCTCAAAAAAAGCAAAAAGCCACCACAAAGCTCTATCCACAGAAACGCAAACAAGTTATGGGACTTGAAAAATAGCGACAGAAATCAAAATTATTTGTTTTTTTTTTTTACAAATTTCAGAATAATAAAAAGAAACATATAAGACTGGTATTACCATAATCATATGTGCCAGGAGAATCCCATTGCCAGGTCATTATGACCATACAATGAACGCCGCAAAATTATACCCAAAAATACAATGCTAAACTGAATTTTGTTTTTTTCGTAATTTCAAGTTACTTGGAATTTTTTTTTTATGTCTTTAAATACATTATATTGTAAAAAAAAAATATTATTATTATTATTATTATTATTATAGCGCCATTTATTCCATGGCGCTTTACACGTGAGGAGGGGTATGCATAATAAAAAACAGGTACAATAATCTTGAACAATACAAGTCACAACTGGTACAACTTTATTCAAAACCACAACTCGTCCAGATGGAAAAATAAAAAAAATGTTGAAAAGAGGAGGAAGAAACAAAAATTGGCTGTGGGGGGAAGGGGTTAAACGCAACTAATCTAATGGAATTCTGTATCAGAAAAAAAAAGCATGCTGCGATTACGGATCAAGAATTGTATGATATTTTACCAAAATTACGAGATTTAAAAAAAAAAAATATATATCCGATGCAACGTCAGGGGCTGTGGGTTTCCGCCTGGAAATGAACATTGACTGAATGTGTAAATGGAACAGATCCCAGAAGAGTTAAAAAAAACAACTCTTCCCCCCTCAGAGAAGCATCACAGATTCCTTTCTGCAGAAAACAGTCATATGATCACGGTCAGAAAGAGGAAATATCACAGCGAAGTCCTGCGAAACGGACGAGGAATCACAGCGTTAGGTCCCGTGTATCCAGATCCACACATCGAGTCTGTACAGCAGATGAAAAAAAAGTAAGTGTTAAGTTCTTGGCAGCACTTGGAGGAAAGAACTTTAAGACTTTTGTTCCACTCATTATGTTACATCAGTGTAAGATAGGACAGAGATAATGTTTACAAATGAGCCAGATCTTAGTCCGTAATTTGGCAGCGCCGAACGTCACGGTGTTGTGTGATGCTTTACATAGAAACAAGTAAACATTCTGCGCAATCATAAATCAGATCAATGCACAGGAAAGGGAAATGTATTAAACGGAACCTGTCACCCCCAAAATCGATGGTGAGGTAAGCCCACCGGCATCAGGGGCTTATCTACAGCATTCTGGAATGCTGTAGATAAGCCCCCGATGTTACCTGAAAGAGGAGAAAAAGACGTTAGATTATACTCACCCAGGGGCGGTCCTGCTCCGATGGGTGTCTCAGGTCCGCTCCAGCGCCTCCCATCTTAATTCCATGACGTCCTCTTCTGGTCTTCACGCCGCGGCTCTGGCGCAGGCGTACTTTGTCTGCCCTGTTGAGGGCAGAGGAAAGTACTGCAGTGCGCAGGCGCCGGAAAGGTCAGAGAGGCCCAACGCCTGCGCACTGCAGTACTTTGCTCTGCCCTCAACAGGGCAGACAAAGTACGCCTGCGCCGTTTCCGCGGCATGAAGACCAGAAGAGGAGGTTATGGAATGAAGATGGGAGGCACCGGAGCGAACCTGAGACACCCATCGGAGCAGGACCGCCTCTGGGTGAGTATAATCTAACGTCTTTTTCTCCTCTTTCAGGTAACATCGGTGGCTTATCTACAGCATGACAGAATGCTGTAGATAAGCCCCTGATGCCAGTGGGATTACCTCACCATCAATTTTGGGGGTGGCAGGTTCCCTTTAAAGGGTATTTGACAGTAGGGTCAACCCACCTAAGCCGTCTACATGGACATGTAGGTCATAGGAAACTAAGCAAAATGATACCTTGATATCCACGATCTGATGTTTCATTCCAGAGAAATCCACGTTTTTCTTAATATGTAAACATGCTGTTAAGATCTATGGGTTGGACATAGATCTCCCTGAAAATCTGCCTCCAGAGCTTTCTTTAAAGCATTACCGGTGTGAGACATGTAATGATTGACAGTCCACTCTCCTAATTCACATCTCTCCCATTGGTAATATCACCTTTCATTTAAAGTAAGCTCTGAAGTCAGATGTTCTGGGAGATCTATGTCAGGCCCATAGATCTTAACGGCTCATTTACATATTAAGAAAAATGTGGATTTCTCAGAAATGCGATATCGGATCACAGATATCAAGGTATCATTTTATTCAACTTTGTATGACCTGCATGCCCATGTAGACTGCTTAAGAGGTTGATCCAACTGACAGATTCCCTTTAAGGCTTTTGTGCCAATTTTTTGGGGGGGTCAATGTGTCTCAAATTTTGTGGGAAAATATCTGACTTCTTGCTAATTTACACCACTTTGGACACTTTGGAATTGTGGGTGTCAAAGTGGACATAGATAGCTTATAGGGGATGAGGGAACATGCTCGGTGATACTCGGATGTCACTCGAGTATCTGGGTGCTTGAATGTGCTCGGCACTCGATGAGCATTGCCTGGGGCTCGGATTTGAAGCTTGAATCCCCACCCCGCATGTTTGGCTCCTGTGCAAGCTAATAAGCATTGCCTGTGAGTCACTGTAAAGCCATAGCATCTAGGGAGTGGTATTACTGTGATTGGCTGACCGTATTACCTCATCAGAGGTTATAAAAAGACAGCCACCATCACGCCCGGCTCACTGACGCCATTTCACAGCTCAGGGATAATTCTGATTGGTGGGAAAGAGGAGTTATCCTGGCCTGTGTGTGCACAGCTTAACTTATCAGAGTCCTCTAGTGGTGATACTGGTGCTGATGCTGAACCATCATACAAACAGTCCTTCCTTCTGTGCTTTTCTGTTTGTATTAGGCTTCTTTTACACATACCGTGTTTTTTTTGCGGCCCGTTATTGCGGGTCTTTTTTGATGGGCCGTATTGCCGCAATTTTCAAGGTCTGCCGCAATAACAGACCTCAAAAAACTTGCGGATTGCCATTTTCCAGGTTCCCAATACTATAGCAAAAGTATTGGGGGAAAAAACGGCAGTCCGCAAAACCGGAAGTGATGGCGCACCGCAAAAACCACCTACCGATGTTTTTGTGGCCCCATTGATTTTCAATGGGGCCTGTGTCCATAGGCCGTGAAATATCTCAGGCAAGCTCGATATTTTTTCACGGCCGTATATATACGGCCCTCATGGCCTTACAGCGTACGGCGCTCCTACGAATTTTTGCGGCCCCATAGAAATGCATTGGGGCCACAAAAATGGGCCAAAAAAACACGGCAAGTGTAAAACCAGCCTTAGATACGTTCTGCATTTAGCCTACTATCGGTTGCAGGTGCAGGGAGAGTGGCAGAATAGAGCCTTTAGGCAGGGCTTAAAGCTTTGCAGTCCTTTGCTAAATATAAAGCTGCTGCATGTGACCACATTCTTTTTTTTTATGAAACAATTAACTATATTGTCATCCATAGGTAGACTATATTGTCATCCATATGTGCTTTGAGTTATATTACAGTGGTGTGTAAAATTTAAAAAGAGCAAAACGTTTTTCTGGATTGAATTAGCTATTCATAGAGTTTAGCGTGGTTAGTGTTACATTACGGTGGTATATAAAACTAAAAAAGAACTGTTCCAATTTTTTTTTATTGATTGAATTAGTCATCCAATGTGTTTAACAAGGTTAGTGTTAGGCTACGTCCCCACTGTCAGTATTAGGCAGCGTTTTGGACGCAGCATATGTCCACTCCGTCCAAAGTGCTTCCGGCTTTTGAATGCAGGTGATTCCGCTTGTGTTCATTGAACCGTGTGGAATCACCACATTCAATACATTGCACTGGTGATATTTATCTTGCGGAGACTGGGAGACAGATGTACGCAGCGTCCAACCTGCAGCGTTTACTGACCATGGGAACGATGGTATTTAAAACTAAAAAAAAAAAAGTTCAAACATTTTTTGTGGATTACGTTAGTCATCCATAGTCATTAATGCATTTCTTAGTGTTACTTTATGGTAGTATATAAAACAAAAAAAAACATTCAAAAATATTTTGTGGATTTAATAAGTCATTCACAGAGTTTAACGTGATTATTGTTACATTACGGTGGTATATAAAACTGCCAAATACTGTTCAAAATTTTTTCCTGGATTTAATAAGTAAATTCATCAATAGACTTATTTTCACTGTCCCACAGACCTTCTCATAGTATCTGCCAGAATAATGCTCAGATTTCCCCTTGACTTCCATTATACTCGTTACTCGAAATGAGCAACCCAGCATTAGAAATTGCTCTGTTCGAGTAACGAGCATCCGAGCACTTTAGTGCTTGCTCTTTAATAGTAAAATGTTAAAACTACATTTACCTGTTTAGGAGGTGTGCAGGAGGCCTTTTCTTTATTTTCTTTTTAATCTTGCTTTTATATACAAGTCATTAAACAAGAAAGAATGGTTCCTAACATTTTTTCCTGTAAAATCCGTTTTATCTTCGGTTTTGTATGCTTTATTGTCAGTCTGTAAAAGTGGTGGAATACTCTGACAGCATTGTTCCCAGCAGGCATGTGTCCAGGCATCTTCCCCATGCTGATCCCATTTCATTTTAGCCCCATTTCCATCCATTTCAGTGATTTTCCTGCCTCCCAGCCCTCCTGTAGGGTCTACTAGAAAAATGCTTGAGTTTCCCACTGACTTTCATTATATTCGTTACTCGAGTCGAGCCCATCTGAGCGCCCGAACTGCACGATTCATGTACCGACCGCGCTGACATTTCGGTGTCCGATCATCACTAGCTATAACAAATGTAATTAAAGGGTTTGTCTGGACCGAAATTATGTCTGTTGTCACTCAGTGTGACGTCAGACTTATGAATCCCCCAACGCACACACTGGATTCACCGGCTTCTGAGCCATGACCAGCGGGTATATACGTGTTATACATACTCCTGGCCAGAGCCAGACTAGTGGGCGCGGCCTAGCTCTATATAAGTGTATGGAGCGAGGTTGTGCCTGTAGGATGCTGGCAGGTGGGTAGGATGCAGTGACACACAGGAGGCAGAGCAAGGGTTAACAGGGTTTTTATGTAACACAATTATAAATCAAGCGGGGGGGTATTATTAGAAATAAAACAACACTTCAGCTTATCAGTCTCTGGACCTTGGTAGGTGGTGGCTGGAAGATCCCTCGGTGGCGCTGCAGGCGGTGCGAGATGTCTCCAATCCGGTCCCGCAGCAAGGCGATGCACTGGCTCCTTGCGGTGGTGAATCCTCCAGGTCTTTCAGCACGTGGTCTCCTGGTCCGGGCATGAGATGTTGTAGAGGTGTTGGTCCGCAGCACAGCGGATGTAGTAAACAGTTCAGCAGACAAGGCCGCGGGAGTAATATGCAGTCCAGCTCCGCTTTCACCGCAGTGAAAGGACTCAGTGGTGCCTCTGCGTGGTGAGCGGAACGATGTTCTGAAGTCCGTACTGGTCACTGTACATTGCGGGGGTCTCTCTGGGCCCTGGGTCATCAGTCGGGATGACACTGCTAATCGGGTGAGGAGGCTTGGATAGCTGGCATGGGTAAGTCGAGAGGGAGTCAACCGTCTCTGTGCTCTCACGCTGGTCCTCCGCCAAAAGCCCCGTCTTCCCGCGCACACCGCTATTTATGTTGGAATCGCCCCCTTCAGTCAGGTGTCCTGAACTGCTCCAGTCAGAAATCTCTTCCCCCCGAAACAATGGTGACAGCCCCGGGTGTCTGGCCCAGACACGTAAGAGGGACCGTTAGCTTGGCTCTCCTCCCTACATGCCTGCTGGTCGGGCTCTGGCTGGGAGTATGTACTGTATAACGCATACATACTCACTGGTACCAGCTGAGAAACCTGCAAATCCCCACAGCGCACAGTGTGTGTGATAGGGGGATTCATAAGTCTGCAGTCTTATCATTTGGGGCTGGACAACCCCTTTAAGCATTATATAATACCCAATGAAAGCAATGGGCTTTATTGTAATGCATTGACTTGTATTCTGGGTCCTGCACAGTGATTTTTTGTAGCAGCTCTTCACTCTTGCTAGATAGGGGATAGAAAGGAAAATCCTTTTCCAAATAGCTGAATCATGAATTATAGGAATGTTCTGTACATTTATATCTGTTGTTTCCTGGGCTGGCAAGTCATTGTGATGAAAAGGAGAAGTTTCTATTTTTTGCTAATAGCATGCGTATGGCTGGAAATTTCCTGCTACCAGTAGCATGGAGCGCTGCTCTGGAGCACACACTGCACCTCTAACAAGCATCGGAATTCATGCTTTCAGGTAGGCATTAGCCTCTTCTGGGCACAAAGCTATAATAGTAATTAAACAATTCATTTAGCAGGCACATATATCAGTGCAGGCTCACCCTGACAGATCACAGTCCTTTCTCCCAGAACAAACTTTACTCAAATAAGAGGTACAATCCTACCATGTCTTGGTATGCCCTTCACTTTACCCCGAGTTCCAGGAGTTTTGAGCGCCAAACAGAAGTGTTCAACTCCATGCACAATTCACACTGAACATGCTGCAGCTTCCACACAGTTCTTTACAGCTCCACTGTTGTGAATTCTGCTCTTGGGCTCCCTCCGGTGGTTATGAGTGGTAGTGCTGCTGTCTTTGGATCGCAGCATTTATCAGGTGTGTCCACTTATTGCAATTTGGACTGGGCTATTTAGTCTTGCTTGATCCTTTAGTCAGTGCCAGTTGTCCATTGTTTTTGGAGGACTGACTAGTCTCTCCTGTTTTGCTGTTCTTTTCAACAAAGATAAGTTCTGGCTTTGCTTTTGCTGTCCACATGCTGTGGGCCTTATAGTTCTGTGCGTTTTCATGTTTTGTCTTGTCCAGCTTTGTGTAAGGATTTTTTGCAGCCAAGCTGTATCTCTGGAGATGCAGATATACCCTCCATGTCTTTAGTCAGATGTGGAGTTTTGTATTTTCTGTGGTGGATATTTCTAGTGTTTTTATACTGACCGCATAGTTCTCTGTCCTATTCTTTCTTTTTAGCTAGAAAGGCCTCCTTTGCTAAATCCCGATTTCAGTCTGCGTATGTCATTTCCCTCTCCTCTCACAGTCAATATTTGTGGGGGGGCTGTCTATCCTTTGGGGATTTTCTCTGAGGCAAGATAGTTTTCCCGTTTCTATCTTTAGGGGAAGTTAGTCCTTAGGCTGTGTCTAGGTGTCTAGGGAGTGTTAGGTACATCCCACGGCTACTTCTAGTTGCGGTGCTAAGTTCAGGGTCTGCGGTCAGTACAGGTACCACCTTCTCCAGAGTACGTCACATGCTGCTCCTAGGCCATCAGATCATAACACTCCACCACACAGACTGCTCAGCTTTCCTAGCTGACCCATATAATCTACATTCAGAGAGAGACTCTGGCATGTCTCTCTCACAGCTATAGCTCACATTTTGGCTGGTCACTCACCAGCAGCACTCTCGACTCTGCTCAACAAACAGCAGAAACCACCCTAGTGAACACAGGCCTTAGTTCTTGGTCAAAGTTAGTCAAGTGCATCTAATCAAGACCTGCAGTGCTAGGATTTAACCCTGTCCTACCTGGCTTTGTTGCACAAGTATAATAAGAATATCTCTGCTTCTTACATTTGTCTAGTTTTTCCTGGCAGAATCATGTCCAGTCTCGTCATTCTGCAGCAAGTCAATCCACAAGATAATCAGCCTATGGAGTCTCAGGAAGAACAAAGTAAATGTGTTCCAGCTGAAATGCCCAAACGCTTTGTAAAATTTTTCGAAGGAGAACCTGAAGTCCTTGGGGTGGGTATATTTTTTTAATACTTGTCATTCACCAACGTTGCATCTTGTCCTCATTCCAAACATGGCCACTTATAGATGAATTCAGGTCTTCTTCATGAGTCAAATCGAGCAAAATGCATAAGAGAGACATATAAAAAGAAATGTAAGCTTAGAAACGATAACAATACCCAAGGTACGCTTTTCAGGGTGGCACCTATAACTGATAAGAAATGCAAACCAGGGCACTTTTATCAGACTTGGGCTCAGTGTTACAAACACGGGTCTCCAATAGCAAACTGACTAAAAACACTCCAAAAACTCTGTATGCCGAAACCTTCGTAAGGGTTAAAAGAAAGAAGAGTTAAAGAAGCTCTCCTCCTCCCATCAACGTTTTTATCCTCTTAATATATATGATAAAATGTTCACTTTGCTATCAATTGAATGTAGTGAGAAAATGAGAGTTTAGTATCCATTTGTGAGTGGCTGATAGGTGACAAGTAATTTAATTGAACTTCCTGATGTCACATAAAATAAGTGAATTTCTCAAAATTTGATTCGGAATAGATTCACCCAATTCATCCAAAAACGACGGCCGTTTCGTGCCCACGGCACGGGTTAGGACCCGTTGAAGTGCCGTGGGCAAGAAACGGCCGTTGTCCGTCTTTGATCCACACCCCTCCCTGTTGGTTTTGCTGTATGTCCGAATAAACTGTGACGTTTTTACCTGGGTAAGTGCGCTCCAGTCCTATGTTTGCTCCCCACTAAGTCTATGGCCTTCAGCGCTGACAGGCAGTCCTATGTTTGCTCCCTACCAAGTCTATGACCTCCATCGCTGACTATTAGGTTTCACACTTGTCTAACACTGAACATTCCCCACAAATAACATTGATATCTATGACGTGTGTTGATATTGACATGAGTCATATCGGAGGCCTAGTAGTACCGGAAGGTTGAAGGGAGTGAGTGATGGACCTGGTTGTGAGTTGAGGTGGCATGACCGGTGAAGGGTGACATGAGTAGAACAATTCATTACTTTTTAAACCTCTTCTTAGTCCTCAAAAGACTCCAGCAAAATGGCAACCAGCCATTTCAAACAAATTGAATCTCAAAAATGTCACTAATTCTGAGGAATCCAAAATTCTGGGAAAATTTTATAGTGAATTTGATTTGTTCTGAATCGATTCGCTCATTTCTAGTTGTCATTTGTCCTAAAACAGCCACCTCAATAAAATCAGAAAGAGGAAACACCGTAGAAGATCTAGGAGACCCCAACAATCACTAGAACATAGGATGTGGCTCTCTTCTGAGAGTGTTGTCCCTCCAACTGCTGTTGATAACTACCAGGATGAAAATTTGACTGTAACGGCCCATGAGCTTCATCCAGATGTAAACCTGACAATGAGAAGACCAAATGGAGCCATAATACTCCATCATAAAAGAGCTGAAGACTTGTCATTCCCTATTCATCGCTATATGTTACATGTCAGGTTACGAGGGTGAAGAGAAATTGAGAAAATTACTAAACTTTGTTCCCTCCCGTTACAGGTGACACAGTTCATCATAGGAATAAATCACATATTCTTCGGCATCATCTTCACAGTCGCATGTCAACGGCAACGAATGTTTTTTATAAACGGCTTGACTTACACTGGTGTCCTTTATTGGTCCGGAATTATGGTAAGAAAATGTATGCGAGTAGAACAATCATTTTTTTTCTGGTCAAAATGGTGGATACCAGTTATGCGAATAATAACCATAATGCAAGTATGAACACAGCCGTAGTGTTACTAAAGGACTATATAAACCACCTGTAATCAGACAGCAACACATCTCCTGCTTGTCCATTGTGTCCTATAAATATACTGTGCTTCTGATGCCGGGGCTGCCATTGCTGGACATTTCTTTGCCCGTCGCTTTATATTTTATAATGTGCCAATTATCTCCTGCCTATCCATTGCATTCTTATAGAGCTATATTGAACTTCCGCTAGGAACCCTATTCTGCACAGGGTTAATAAACCTGAAGCTGCTCCCAAAAAAAGCGACAATGTTTGCACATCCTTTTAAAAAGACACCGTTTTTCGCAAAAAAAAAAAAGGGATAATTTTTGGACTATTTGTTAATAAGTCATACCTTGAAAAAGCTATGTTAAAGCTATTGTTTCTTCATTTTTCAGACAACAAACGTATTGCTATTCTACATAATAAAAAACAACAGATAACCTTTGGACCACTGCTTCACCAAAAGCAATGCTTTCTTCTGTGTACACCGACTATGTGTATACACCAACATGGGAGACATCTGCCCCTAATGCAATAATTTTTAGATAATTTCTACATTTTAAAAAGCAGAAAATTTCTATCAGTCCAAAGTGTTATTAACCAAGTTTTTGGTTACCACCAGTTACAATTTGTTTACCCACAGACATATAACATATATGTTAAAGTCACTTTAAAATTGCTCAAGCTGTGTTTGTGTATTGGAGTTTAAAAAGTATCGTTTCTCCTTGCGGAGAGAGTGACATGTTAAGCATGTTGAGATGAGGAGACTTAAAGCTGCAATGCTCCTCTGGGAAATATGCAAATTGTGTCTTCAGAGAGGAAGAGGACTAGAACTCTAGTGCCACCTATTGGAAGTAGCAATCCTAACAGTCAATGTCGACCCTTTAACGAGCCTTGTCACATGACTTAGGATAAGAGCCAAACCAGATCTCAATTTGCAGACACTGTGTTTTGGGCTACTGCCCCTCGTCAGTGCAAAGTGGAGATCTGGTTTGGCTGAATGAGAAGCGTCTTACCGGGATCCAAGAAGTATAATTTCTCCTTGCAGAGAGTGACATGTTAAGCATGTCGAGATGAGGAGACTTAAAGCCGCAATGCTCCTCTGGGAAATATGCAAATTGTCACGCCTCTCATTCATCGAAACCAGATCTCGACTTTGCACTGATGAGGGGCAGTACCCCGAAACACAGTGTCTGCAAATTGAGATCTGGTTTGGCTCTTATCCTAAGTCATGTGACAAGGCTCGTTAAAGGGTCGACATTGTCTGTTAGGATCGCTACTTCCAATAGGTGGCGCTAGAGTTCTAGTCCTCTTCCTCTCTGAAGAGACAATTTGTGTATTGAAGTTTGAAAGGGGATCAGTACCGTCCTAAGAGACCTCATATGACACACGTCTTTTTAGGGCAAACGGAGACTTTGCAGCGCATGCGATTTGCTCTAAAATGAATTTTTGTAGAAAATTTGGCAAAGCTTGCAAATCCCAGTTTTCAAACATTGCTGATCTCTATGAATAACCACTTAAAATGAATACAAACCCTCCATTCCCCAAAATGAAGAGAGGGCATATGCTGATCTGAGTTCCTAAACACTGTGAGCATGGGTGGTACCTATGTGAATCAGGATCGGACATATAGCGGATACAGCCTGTGCAGCTGCACCGGGGCCCACCAGAGGTGGAGGGGGGTCCTCGCAGGGCAGCTAAGGCTACTTTCACACTAGCGTCGGAATCTCCCCGTCGCAATGCGTCGGGCAGAGATTCCGACGCTAGCGTTTAACGGACTGCACAACGGAGGCAGCGGATGCATTTCTCCGGCGCATCCGCCGCCCCATTGTGAGGTGCAGGGAGGTGGGGGCGGAGTTCTGGCCGCGCATGCGCGGTCGGAAAAAGCGGTCCGTCAGGAGCAAAAAACGTTACATGTAGCGTTTTTTGCTCCCGACGGTCCGCCAAAGCACGACGCATCCATCGCACGACGGATGCGATGTGTGGCAATCTGTCGCAATGCGTCGTCAATACAAGTCTATGGGGAAAAAACGCATCCTGCAAGCACTTTTGCAGGATGCGTTTTTTCTGCAACACGTCGCATTGTGACGGATTGCAGAAAACGCTAGTGTGAAAGTAGCCTAATAATGAGGGCCATCTGGCCAGTTTCACGGAGCATGAGGCTTCTTGGGGCTCATGGCCAGATTGCCCTCATCATGTGCGGTGTGTCAGGCAGGGTGCGATCCTGCAGCTCTGCTGCCTACAGGACAAGATGGCAGCGGAGCTGCGGGAAGACATCCTCAGCTTCTTGCCCAGCCCTTTCTCAGTGACACAGGTACACACGGCTTGATGACATTAGCATGTAGCTGAGTCCGTGGCCCTGAGCGCCCAAGTAAGAGGGGAACAGTCTTTAAAGGGGATGTGAAAATAATAAAAGTTTGTGACGCCACCTGTGGTTGTCGGTCAGAGGCGACTGACGCTGCTTAAAGGGGTCATCTGGGGGTGATGGTACTGCAGCAAAGATGGTGTCGCTTCCCACAGGTAAAGCGGGGTCCCCAGGGCTCCTGGTGTGTTTGGCCAGAGTGTAGTGCCGGAAATAAATAGAGAACACATGGTTACAGTCTCATTACCTGGTTTTCTGGTTGTAGTAAGCCACAGTCCAAGGTACCAGCAACAGGTGGTGATGTGGTCTGTCCGGCCACGAGGCAGGGATGGATCCCTCTCCCAGGTGAGGTTTGTAAGCCTTCCTGCTCGCGCTCTTATGCGAGGTCCTTGCTGCCTGCGCCTCCCATACAAAGTCCTCTCTCTCCTGTCCTGGGACAGTGCCCGTATGGGCAATGCGAGCCTTTTTACAGGGTCTCTATCACGACCCAGGATCTCTGTGTACTGCTGCACCTTCAGGTGTGGTTGCGTATAGATTACTTGCAATCCTCTGTCCTTCCGGTTCTGCTGTGACACCTGGAGTACGACACAGCCTCGGGCTCCCAGTGCCTGGTTTCTGCGCTTCAGCTAAGAGGGTGCCCAGTTACAGTTTTCCTCCAAGCTCCTTTCTTCTCCTTTGCTTCTCCCCTCAAATGCTCACTATCACTGCAACCCTTCTGGTTCTCTTCCATCCTGGAGCTGCAGCTTCACACGTGGTTGCATGGCCCCACTCTCTGCTCTCACTCCTCTCTCTTCCAACTCCCTGGATCAACTACCTAACTCTTCCTCCAGACCAGAATATATATTTTTGGGGAAGCTTCCCTGAATCCAGGTTCAGAGCTCCCCCTTCTGGCCTGGATTCAGAATGTGTTGCATGTAGGTGTTTTACCTGGTAAAGGGAATCCTCCTTGCCTCCAGGCATGACATTAACCTCCCCAAAGGGAAGGCAACATCACTGTAACAACCGGTTACCTGGGGTGTGACACTGCGTATGACTATCATTTAGTTGGCAGCAACAAATTAAGAAGCGATGCCTGGGGGGAACGGACGGAAAGATGAGGACAATGAGGGATGTGGGCGAGAAGACCATGATGGATGTAGGGGAGAGGGCAATGATGGGGGCTGAGAGAGGACAATGATGGGGTGGGGGAGAGAACTATGCACAAAAGTACCTGATAATGTCTTCTCCCACCCCCATATTCATTATCATGCTATCAAGGACACACGTTCAGGATTTGCAACAGAAAATGTTGCTGCATGTCTTAATGTGTTGGCAGGAAGAACGCTGCATAAAATACATATATACATACATACAAAACAGGGTTCTGTGTGATCCGATATGTAAGGGACAGTGCTTTCCATAACAAGAGAGGGCACTGTGTAGTAAGGGACAGTAGTATACATAATTAAAAGAGACTATGTAAGATATATATGTGTGTGTGGTATATATATGTATATATCTGTAGCTTGGTGGCCATAAAAGGAGGGAAGCCTAGACACATTTCTTGCACAATAGCCTCTAACTGCCAGTGTCCACCCCTGGTGTGAGCCCAGTATACCAACACATTGAACACAACTTTGCCACTAAAAAAACTAATACCTATATTTGTCGCCCTACAAAAGAAGCTCAATTATACTAGCTGCAATTTACAAACTGATAAAACATTATCAAACTTTATTATTGTAAAAGAAATCTGCAGTGCCTTCAAAAACTTTCAGACCGTCATCTAATACTGTGTTAGGGTTGGCGGATTGCACTAAATAAAAGAGTAATGAACCCGGGGTCCTCCGTGCAGAGATGGAAAACTGCTGCTATAAAGCAATGGCGGAAACAGGCAGCTAGGTAGACACATCGCGTGAACAGACTACGTGTCCAACTCTGTTACCGTACAGAGAGGAACAGCGTGTTCCTGTGAGAACCTTTTATACACTAGGCTCATATCCAGTAAGACAGGACCTTGCCCGTGGACCAATCCGGCACTGCCACATCACCAGAGCAGCTGACAACTGACCACCAATGAAAAGATGGCACGTCACGGACATGCTCAGTATGGCGATCTCTGGACTTCGACTCCAGAGTGCCGGAATGACCCTGGTTACCATAGGCTTGGCTGGAGAGTCAGCAGTAACCAAGCGTACACCATGAGCCTGAGCAAGACACTGGGACTGATGTCTATGCTCAGTGGCCAAACCTGAATGGGAGACCGCAGAGGCAGATAAGGCTTGGGATGAATCCCGGCACCTAACATACTGTGTATAATAATTTACATATATAATCAACTTAGAAGGAATTAAGAGTCAGAAAATATATTACAGTAAATTAATAGAAATGAGCAAGCTGTGCGCCACCTAATCAATGTTAAATTGATCATTAGTAATAAGTTTGCCCACCCATCATGTTTCGCCGGTAGAGACCGGCTTCTTCAGGGGAGAAAGGGTTAGCCTACTTCAGTCTCTTTTTTTCTGCATAACCTCAATATAAAAAGCAAATATGCCACGTTCTAAGGTGGTATATTACAGAGGAAAGAATAGTTGCATTAATCTGACCGTCTCCACATGCTTAATATATTTATTAGACTATTATAAAATGATTGTCTAAATACCTAGAACAGTTCTGACTAATTTTCTCTTCATTTGACAGAATTCTATGTTATTTTTTTTCTAGTACGTAATTTCAGGATCTCTGTCAATTGCTGCTTCCTACAAACCATCTTTAAAAATGGTAAGCTGTTCAGTCAATTTATAAAACAATACTCGGCTGCTAATATTTTTATGTTTTCATAATTATTTATTCCAAAATTATTGCACAGTTTTAGTTAAAGGCATTCTGTCAATAAGATCAACCACTGCATGTATGGGCATATGCTGTAGGTATTTCAAATGTAAATCCATGGATATCTTTACACATTTTATCTGTTGCTGCCTTCTGAGAAATTAGCATTGTAATTCATATGCAAATGAAGTGTTTAGTGTTCTTGGTGTGATTGAGTGCTCATCAAACCTCTTCCCAGCACCATGACCTGGCCAAATTGTACAATTCTTACTACTATCACTTTATAAAGTGATAACTCTGGAAGGCTTCAATGGATCCCACTGATTTTTTTAGAATGTTTTTTTTTTCCGTGACCTATTGTACTTTGTAAAAGTGGTAAAATTCCTTCGATATTACTTGCATTTATTTGTGGAAAAAAAGGGGAAAACTTTGAAAAATTTGGGAATTTTCAAACTTTTAATTTTTATGCCCTTAAATCAGAGTTAAATCACACAAAATAGTTAATAAATAACATGTCGACTTTACATCAGCACAATTTTTGAAACATCCATTTTTTTTTTTTTTCGATCAGGAAGTTTTAAGGGATAAAATTTGACCAGCGATTTTTCATTTTTCCAACAAAATTTAAAAACCACATTTTTTTTTTTTTTTAGGGACCGCATCACATTTGAAGAGACTTTGAGGAGTCTTTATGACAGAAAATACCCCAAAACTGACCCCATTTTAAAAACTTCACCCATCAAGGTGCTCAAAACCACATTCAAGAAGTTTATTAACCCTTCAAGTTCTTCACAGGAATTTTTGGAATACGGACAAAAAAAATTGATTTAACTTTTTGTCACAAAAATCTTACTTTAGACTCAAATTCTTTTATATGTTCACAAGGTTAACAGGAAAAAGTAGACCACAAAATTTGTTGTGCAATTTCTCCCGAGCACATCGATACCCCATATGTGGGGGAAAACTATGATTTGGGCGCACGGCAGGGCTCGGAATGGAAGGAGCATCATTTGACTTTATTAATGTAAAATTTGCTGGAATAATTAGGGGACCGCATGTTGCGTTTGGAGAGCCCCTGATGGGCCTAAACAGTGGAAACCCCCCACAAGTGACCCCATTTTGGAAGCTACTTTTGCTCAAAATAAACACCTTAAAAAAAAAATGTATTTCTTGGGCTACAGAGCTCTGTGATGGCGTGTTTTTACGTGTAATGGGCTGTACATTTTATTGCTACCGTTTTGGAATATGTTAGATCTTTTGATCGCTCCTATTAAAATTTTTGGAAGGTGAAAAAAAAAACAGCAATTCTGTATTTTTAATTTTTCTTATAGGGTTCATGTGCGTGATAATTATTGTATAGTATGTGTTGTTAGAAACTATTAAAAATGTATTTTTTTTGTGGGGGTTTGTAGTTTTCCCAAAATAAACCATTTTTTTTATTATTAAAGCTGGGCTTTTGGCTGTTTTATTTTTCACTTAAAATATATTTTTTTCTTTTATACAAAAATTATTAGTTTTATACAGGAACTTAAACAAGGAATCCTTCGATCTCATAGATAATA
This sequence comes from Ranitomeya imitator, assembly GCF_032444005.1. Classification (NCBI taxonomy): domain Eukaryota; kingdom Metazoa; phylum Chordata; class Amphibia; order Anura; family Dendrobatidae; genus Ranitomeya; species Ranitomeya imitator. Next base: position 109,859,954 of record NC_091291.1, on the reverse strand, counting down.
CCCGGCACTGCGCGTTATTCAATCCCTGACTTACAGACCTCTCGTTAGACTGTAACCCCCTTTGATTGGATCCAATCATCTTTTGAACATTCCGGAACTAGAGGCCTGTAATTACCATAGCAGCCGACCGGAACGCTAAAATCTCATCACAGGGGTAACGATTGGTTGATATAGAGATTGATCCCCCTATGCAGTGGTCTGTTTTAATGATGGCGCCCCTTTCACTATTATCTAGTAATCAATAATTTGCCTTTAAACAATATTCAAATGTATATTTTATATGAATTCATGCCCTTATTTTTTTTTTTTCTTTCTATTTTATCGCAGGTGAACGCAAGCTTAGGGCTAAACATAATCAGCGCCGCAGCAGCAGGGATTTCGGTGATAATACTTGCCTTCATCATTTCTCAAACCTCAACTCGCGGTCAATACTTTTATTCCTCTTACTACTGTGCATACGACAAGCAAAGTGAAACGTGTGAAGGGGAATTCGAACAAATGGTAATTTCCAAATATTTAAAAAAAAAAAAATTAAATTGGTATTTTAATCTTAAAGAGAACCTGTCTTCAGGATTTTAAACCCCAAACTAATGGCCTGTACATAAAGATGCTTTAATGCCGAGTCAACCCTTACCTTTCTTGTAGAAATCCAATTTGTTCTTTTAGAGAAATCAATAGTTGAAATAATATGCTAATTAGTTACAAGTGCAGTGGGCGGGCACATGCACTTACAGCTCTCCCGCCCTCGCCCACTATTGCCCGCCCACTACCTGCCTCACGTCTCCAGGTTTTAAAAGCTTAAAAATAAAATAAACAGAATGCATATTCCAGGGCTATGAAAAATATTAGAATATGTATACTCTGTAAAAAAAAAATACCCAAATTGCTGTTTTTGGTCAACTTGTCGCCTAATAAAATGGAAGGAAAAATATGTAAATATCAAAATAGTTCCAAAAGATTCTATGACTATTGATGGAAAAAAGAATGCTATGGGTCTCGGAACACAAACCATAAACCACAATATTTTTCATAAGAATTGTATTTTCAAAAAAAATAGTAAAACATAAAAAACAAAATCTACATTTTACCATATTCACACGTCATAGACCGGTTTTCGATGGGTCTTTTTCATGCAGGCCACTTTTGGAAACAGTCAGTAAGCTTTTTGCTTGTATAATGCATGCGATTGATTACCTCTTTCTATGGCAGATAGATTTCTGTAGGTTGTCAGATGGAGGAAAGGTTTTGCCATCTATTCTGAGAGCAGTATAATGAAGAGGTAGAGACCCCGATTGTAGCGATGTGTCACTTACTGGGCTGCTTGCTGTAGATTTTATAAAATCCTGCTTTTATCAGCAGGAGATTATTATTACAGGACTAGTAAACCTGCTTCCCGGTAGTCCAGCCACACCCCCATCACACAGAAAGCTGCCAATCAGTGGTGTGGGCGGGGTTATACAGAGCTCAGCATTTAGAGAACTGCTTGAGCTGCAGCAGGGAAAACAATGATGTTATCAAAACTGCGTCAAGCAGCCCAGTAAGTGACACATCACTGGAATCAGGGCCTTTGCCCCTACGTCTTGCTGCTCTCAGATGAGGCATCAAAGACCTGGTCAAGGATTCCCTTTAATATTTCACAAAATAAAAATCAGTAGACCAAGTAAAAGGGAATGCTGGGAGATTTCAGCTCTGAAGTCTGTAGACTTGCGAATGCAGTTGTAGAGTGCAGACGTTCTCTGTTGTGAAGTCTCGAATGATGGATTTCGCCCAATTTGTATGTCCTGTAGCTTGCATCTTATGGCTGTATTTTGACATTGTAGGGTCTCTACCAGGGCATCGGATCAACCCTTTTGCTCCTCGCTGTTTTGGAGTTCTGCATCGCCTTGTCTACATCGGTCTTCGGATGCAAAACTACCTGCAGCGCATCACACAGCGAAGTGGTGAGAATCGCGCGTAATGTACAATTTACACGCCGTCCTACTTACTATGCCCACGACAAAGGGCTGAATGTGTCACATGGAGGACGCCGCTGGCATCATCGGACCTTATCGACTAACAATGGGGTCTGTCCGGTCTCGCCTTCAGTTTTTGCAGCGCTACTTTTCCCAACCGAATAACATTGATTCTACAATGAAGATTAGAAAGGAGCAGAGACATGTCCTCAGTCACAGATCATTGGGGGCAGCGACAGTGGGGGGAAGGCAAGGGAATGAGACTGTGTATAGGTCCCAGGAGAAACGCTTAAAGGTGGGGTCCATGGGTCTTATCATCATGGCGTATCCTGGAAATATTCCATTGCTTAATGATGTAGGTGAGGTTATATATTTTCAGGTTTTTATTGAATAGTTTATTTTTGGGAGAAATTTTTGATTAAACATATTTAGAGTAACTTTGGGTGTATTCAAACTTTTCGCACTTTTTTTAGCTCCACTAGGGGATATGAAGCTGTCGGAAAGTTATAGACTGGCAGAATATTCCTAAACCATGGCTTTGTTAGGCCCCGATAGTCAGTTATCCATTGCTATCCTGCACTTACATCATGGGGATACCAGTGGCACAATGGGAGCACCTTCTCTCGATCAAACCATTTAAGGGCAGCATAATATATATATACACTGGAGAACTGGAGTCGATACAGCTAATAAAATATATTACTTATTGACATACCAGCAAATTTATATTCAATAACATTTACCGTAACAATAATGAGGAGGACAAATAAGAATCAGTAAAAAGATACCTGGAACAATAGGACATGGATCAGGTCAGGGTACAATGAGATAAGTAATAACACAAGAAAAGTAATTTTATACCAGGTAGTTTTGTCGCAGATAAGGAGAGAGCATGCCTATCTATATTATAGATATACAGTGGGTACGGAAAGTATTCAGACCCCTTAAAATTTTTCACTCTGTTTTATTGCAGCCATTTGTTACATTCAAAAAAATTCATTTTTTCTCATTAATGTACACTACACCCAGTCTTGACTTTAAAAAAAAATAAAAATTTGCAAGCGCCATAGGAAGCAAAATGTCCCCACAATATGCTAACTTATGGCGAAAGTGGGGGAAGAATTTCTAGCAAATTCATTAAAAAAGAAGTCATAAGGGTCATAAGTATTCAGACCCTTTGCTCAGACACTCATATTTAGGTCACATGCTGTCCATTTCCTTGTGATCCTCCTTGAGATGGTTCTACTCCTTCATTGGAGTCCAGCTGTGTTTTAAACTGATAGGACTTGATTTGGAAAGGCGCACAAACGTCATACCAAATGAGAATCATGAGGTCAAAGAACTGGCCGAGGAGCTCAGAGACAGAATTGTGGCAAGGCACAGATCTGGCCAAGGTTACAACAGAATTTCTGCAGTACTCAAGGATCCAAAGAGCACAGTGGCCTCCATAATCCTTAGGCTAGGGTCACATTGCGTTAGGGCAGTCCGTTTAGCGCATAGCGCTACGGACTGCGCTAACGCAATGTCCCAAAAGGGATCGCGTTAGCCGATCCCGCCAGCGCAGATCCTCAATCTGCGCTAGCAAGGAATGGACCTCGAACGCTGCAAGCCGCGTTCGTGGTCCGTCACGCAAATGACGGCACATCGCTAGTGCACGCCCACTGTGGACGTGCACTAGCGATGCGTTCTCCATTACAGGCAATCGCGGCATTAACGGACTACGTTACACCACGTTATGCCGCGGTGTAACGTAGTCTGTTAAACGCGGTCACATAACGCAATGTGACCCTAGCCTAAAATGGAAGAAGTTTGGGACCACCAGAAGTCTTCCTAGACTTGGCCGTCCAGCCAAACTGAGCAATCGTGGGAAAAGAACCTTGGTGAGAGAGATAAAGAAAAGCCCCAAGATCACTGTGGCTGAGCTCCAGAGATGCAGTAGGGAGATGGGAGAAAGTTCCACAAAGTCAACTATCACTGCAGCCCTCCACCAGTCAGGCCTCTATGGCAAAGTGGCCGACGGAAGCCTCTCCTCAGTGCCAGACATATGAAAGCCTGCATAGAGTTTGCTAAAAAAAACACATGAAGGACTCCCAGACTATGAGAAATAAGATTCTCTGGTCTGATGAGATGAAGATAGACCTTTTTTGCGATAATTCTAAGCGGTATGTGTGGAGAAAACCAGGCACTGCTCATCACCTGCCCAATACAATCCCAACAGTGAAACATGGTGGAGGCAGCATCATGCTATCGGGGTGTTTTTCAGCTGCAGGGACCAGGACGACTGGTTGTCATTGAAGGAAACATGAATGCGGCCAAGTACAGAGATATCCTGGATGAAATCCACTTCCAGAGTGCTCTGTACCTCAGACTTTGCCGAAGGATCATCTTCCACCAAGACAATGACCCTAAGCACACAGCTAAAATAACAAAAGAGCGGCTTCAGAACAACTCTGTGACCGTTCTTGACTGGCCCAGCCAGAGCCCTGACCTAAATCCAATGAGCATCTCTGGAGACACCTGAAAATGGCCGTCCACCAACGTTCACGATCCAACCTGACGGAACTGGAGAGGATCTGCAAGGAAGAATGGCAGAGGATCCCCAAATCCAAGTGTGAAAAACTTGCATCATTCCCAAGAAGACTCATGGCTGTACTAGCTCTAAAGGTGCTTCTACTCAATACTGAGCAAAGGGTCTGAATACTTATGACCATGTGATATTTCAGTTTTTCTTTTTAATAAATTTGCAAACATTTCTACATTTCTGTTTTTTTCTGTCAAAATGGGGTGCAGAGTGCACATTAATGAGAAAAAATGAACTTTTTTGAATTTAACAAATGGCTGCAAAGAAACAAAGAGTGAAAAATGTAGAGGGGTCTGAATACTTTCCATACTCACTGTATACATAAGATAGGAGGTTAGAGCCAAACTGCTGCTTATATGTTAGACAACAGAAAAGGTGATACCAAGATTCTTACTTTAGTAACTATGGTTGACATCCCCAATCAAGTCTACACCAGGGAAAAGAATCTTGTGATAAAAGTATAGTCAGTAAAAGTAATTACCCATTGTACAGATCTTGCCTGTACCGCATCCAATATCCCAAACGCGCGTTTCGCATATCATCGCTTCCTCAGGGGCCGACGATATCATATATATATATATATATATATATATATATATATATATATATATATATATATATATATATATATATATATATATATATCTGCATTATCTCATTATCTGCAACAAAACTACATGGTATAAAATTAGGGGCTGCAGTTGCTTTTGACTGGGGTTCAAAACCTGACATTAAGTTTGATGAACAAGACTTTAGCGTGGAAGGTATTTTTTCCTATCTAATAAGTATATCTTCTTTTCCAGGCTGTGGTCATCTATCACGCTTCTTTGAATGACCCGAAATCCACGTTGTCATCAGAGGTCAAAACATGCTGATGGATTTATATCTGACTTATACATAAAGCGTGAAGTCAATATAAGACATATACACTATACATGTACCGGTTTACGCCACATGTTGCATTTGGCGGGTTTACATTCTACAGTTCTTTGTCCAATACCATTAACCCAAGTAGCCATAATCGCTGCATGTAAAAAATCTAAAACATTAATTCAGCTAATAACTAACAGTAATGTAAGTTAATGTGACATATGAAAAAGATGTGTCCTCAAAGTGGAATTTTATTCAGTTGACTGTAACCAAATAATGGCTTGATACGGTGTACACACAGAGATGATCTCTTTATACTGATTATTGTTTTCCCACCTATAGCAAAGTAGGATTAAAACAGGGCTAGTCAGGGACAGCCGTCGCGGAGTGGGGGCGCCAAACAACCGTATCTATCAGGGTGCCAACCTCCACTGCCAGGAAGGGGTAGCAGTCTAGTTTAGGGAAATTGTTATAGACCGTATTGTATTTTACTGTTTGCACTGGGAAAGGGTATTTTTATAATTATTATACATTAAAGTTTTCGTGTTGAGACGATACCAAGGAGAGTGGACCTATCCTGTACTACTGCGTTTTCAATATTCAGGATCCAAGACAAAGATTGGAGAAAAGCGGCGTATTGTTAATGCGTTTCAAAGTCAATCTGACTCCATCAGAACAACCACATGTAAAACGACTAGTAAGAATGCATGCAGTTAAATACCTAGAAAAAAATAAAAATCGAATAAATGCTTTTGGCGCAAGGTCATTTTGGACTTTGAAACGTGTCGTCAATAAACCACTTTTCTCCAGTCTTGGAGGAAATCCAGCAGCACAGAATAGATTCCCCCACCCTTAGGATATAGTGTACATATAGTAGCTCTATACAGTCAACACATAACTATCCAATACTGTGTACACAGAGTATACATAATGCCATACAGTGAACACCTAAATACCCCATACAGTGTACACATAGTAGTTCTATACAGAGTACACATAATCCCATACAGTGAACACCTAAATACCCCATACAGTGTACACATAGTAGTTCTATACAGAGTACACATGTCATACAGTGAAAACCTAAATGCCGCATACAGTGTACTCATAGTAGTTCTATATGGAGTACACATAATCCCATACAGTGAACACCTAAATACCCCATACAGTGTACACATAGTAGTTCTATACGGAGTACACATCATGCCATACAGTGAACACCTAAATACCCCATACAGTGTACACATAGTAGTTCTATACAGAGTACACATGTCATACAGTGAAAACCTAAATGCCGCATACAGTGTACTCATAGTAGTTCTATATGGAGTACACATAATCCCATACAGTGAAAACCTAAATACCGCATACAGTGTACACATAGTAGTTCTATACAGAGTACACATGTCATACAGTGAAAACCTAAATACCGCATACAGTGTACTCATAGTAGTTCTATATGGAGTACACATAATCCCATACAGTGAAAACCTAAATACCCCATACAGTGTACACCAGAGGTGTCAAACTGCATTCCTCGAGGGCTGCAAACAGGTCATGTTTTCAGGATTTCCTTAGTATTGCACAGGTGATGGAATCATTCTGTGCTGGTGATTAAATTATCACCTGTGCAACACAAGGAAATCCTGAAAACATGACCTGTTTGCAGCCCTCGAGGAATGCAGTTTGACACCTCTGGTGCACACATAGCAGTTCTATACGGAGTACACATAATCCCATAGTGAACACCTAAATACCCCATACAGTGTACACATAGTAGTTCTATACGGAGTACACATAATCCCATACAGTGAAAACCTAAATACCCCATACAGTGTACACAATTTTATACAGTGTACATATACAGTCATTGCAGAAAGTGTTCGCACCCTTGAAACTATTCCAAAAAATGAAGTATTTCTCCCCGAAAATGATTGCAATAACACAATTTGTTATATACATGTTTTTTTTCCTTTGCCTGTATTGGAACACAAAAAAAAAAGAAAAAAAGGCATATTGGACATAATTTCACACAGAACGCCAAAAATGTTCCAGTTAAAATTATTGGCACCTTTCCAAATTTGTGGGTAAGCAACTTTGCTTCAATCATGTGATGCTTGTTCAAACTCAACTGTGGCAAGTAACAGGTGTGGGCAATATTAAAATTACACCTGAAACCAGATAAAAAAGGCAGAAGTCGACTCAATCTTTGCATTGTGTGTCCGTGTGGGCTAAACTAAGCATGGAGAACAGAAAGAGATGAAAACGGTCTCACGACTTGAGAGCCAAAATTGTTGAACAACATTACAAGCCCATCTCCAGAGTTGTACCTTTGTCCATGGTGCGCAACATAATCAAGAAGTTTACAATCCATGGCACTGTAGCTAATCTCCCTGGATGTGGATGGCAGAGAAAAACTGATGAAATATTGCAATGAAGCATTATACGGATGGAGTTCCAAAGAAATTCAAGCAGTCCTGTAGGCTCAGTGTCAGCAGGAACTATCCATCGACATTTGAATGAAATGAAACGCTATGGCAGGGGACCCAGGATGACCCCACTGCTGACACAGAGACATAAAAAAGCTATAGAGCAGTTTGGCAAAATTGACTGTAAGCCAAAATCCTTCTGGGAATGCTTCTTCTGGACAGATGAGACCAAGATAGAGCTTTTTGGTAAAGCACATCATTCTACTGTTTACTGTTTACAAAGAAAAGAACACAGCACCTACAGTCAAATATGGAGGAGATTTAAAGATGTTTTGGGGTTGTTTAGCTGCCTCTGGCACTGGGTGATTTGACTGTGTGCAAGGCATCATGAAATCTGAAGATTACCAAAGGATTTGAGGTGGCAATGTAGTGTCCAGTGTCAGAAGGCTGGGTTTGCACCCTAGGTCATGGGTCTTCCAGCAGGACAATCACCCCAAACATACTTCAAGAAGCCCCCAGAAATGAATGGAAACAAAGAGCTGGAGAGTTCTGAAGTGGCCGGCAACGAGTCCGGATCTAAATCCCATTGATCACCTGTGAAAAGATCTTAAAATTGCTGTTGGGAGAAGGCGCCTTCACATATGAGACCTGGGGCAGTTTGCAAAAGAAGAGTGCTCCAAAATTCCAGCTGAGAGGTGTAAGAGGCTTTTTGATGGTTATAGGAAGCGATTGATTGCAGTTATTTATTCCAAAAAGTGTGCAACCAAATATTAAGTTGAAGGTGCCGACTATTTTGTCTGGCCCATTTTTGGAGTTGTATGTGAAATTTTGACCAATTTACCTTTTTTTCTGTTTTTTTTTGTGTTGTTCCAATACACAAAGGGAAATAAACGTGCAATTGCAATAATTTTTGGGGAGAAATACTTCACTTTCTGGAACAATTTCAAGGGTCCCAACACTTTCGGCCATGACTGTAACTATCCCGTACAGTGTACACGTAGTAGTTCTGTACAGTGAATCTATAATTCCATACATCATGATTCTATACAGTATATACATAGAAGCTCTATAAAGTCAACACGACAATCCAACACAGTGCCTAAACCTAAATATACACCACAGCTGCCATTATCGTGAAAGTTTCAATGTGACCCGTCGGAAGGGAAGTGTAGTACAGTCCATACGTCGTAGCGGTCCTTTGCCAATTTGTAACATTTATTTCCACAAGAGATAGAAAATCAATTTTACTGATAATCCTGGCTTATAAAATATTAACCTTAGCTTTTTAATTTCACCTTTACTAAAGGCATCCTTAATTCTCCATCCATAATGAAGCCCTACTATGGCTCTGCTCCTCTCTGGCAGGATATCAGAAAGGTGTTGCGGCTTTACACATTGTACAGATTTCTATACTATTCATACTCTGACAACTCGTGTTGACTTGCACCAGTAAGATAGATCTCAACAGCCAATTTGGGGGTGGAACACTCAAGGTTGAAGTCAATGTGCCACCTCAATGGTCCTCCATGGAAAGTGACACAATCACAAGAATCTTAACTATGGCTCGAAATCCTATGTTTCACCTGGCAAATCCAAAAGTCCATGTGGAGACTTAACCTTATGATCTGTTGTGCCAAAGAACCATGAAGAGGATCATTTTCCCACCAGAGTAGACCTCGTGGAGAAAAGTATAAAATGGAAGTGGAAAAAAAGGCCTCCTGGGACATTTGGGTCTCGTCTTTGTTTATAACCTTTGCAGGACACAAGGATGCCTTGACCCTTGAGACCGTATATAGCGCTTGTGTTTGCTGAGATGGCGGTGACCACGCAGAGAGGGAGTCCTAAGCCGGTTGACTTTCTCCTCAAGCTAATAGGTGATGAGACCACGCTAAGCTAGGTTCTTCTCCACTGACCCCATTAAAAAACTTCCTAGCCACTCCATGTGGGTCATACCCACCGACAATGACGGGCTCGGCTGACAGTCTAATATGTAGGGGCGCCGGACAATTTTCGGCAGGTCCAATTTCAGACTTCTGAACATTTTCTTCTCCTGGAGGTTAGAGATGTCTCACAGAAGCTCGCTCATAGAGAACACCGGAGCGCTCAGCCGAACGAGCGCTCCCATGTGCGTGACAGATGGCCAAAATGGCGACCAACCAAACCATTACTGGCCAACATCCATCTAATGCTTATGCCAGGCTGGAATCTAGACAAACTGGTTGGTTACATAGCTACATTATAGTAAAGTGTTTAGATTTATATTTTTATATTTTTTTTTATGAATGATTAATGTGAATATAATTCAGTTTCTAAATCAAATAAATGAATCTGAAAACCAAAAAAAAGGTGTTTTCTAGTCCTGTATTTTATGCGATGAAAAACAGTCGCGGTCACTGCACTCTATTCGGACGCCTCACAGATGATGGGACAGTTAGAAGAACTTCCATCGACAACCCACCGTCAACATCACACTAAACGTTCGCTATCACCCGTAGAAAGACTAAAGAAGGATGTGTGGGCCGCAATGAACAGGAGTTAGATATCAAAGATGATCACAGGGAGACTGGGCAGTGATGGGTGCGGCGTACTGTACGTAGGGTCATCTGTGCATACTGGTCCACTCCAAACATGGAGTGAAAACACCCGTGGGACCAGAATAGTAGATGTAGAATGCAGATTAATCAAGCGGTATCATTTCACTTTTTGGGGTTTCGCTGATGCTCTGGCACCTCAGGGGCTCTACAGATGCCGTCTGCAAACATTTCTGGCAAAATTTGCACTCTAAAATCTAAAATAGTGCCCTTTTTCTTTCTGAGCCCTGCCGTGTGGTTAAACAGTAGCTTCCCATGACATATAGGGCATCACCAAATTTGGGATAAATGGTGCAACAAATGGTGGGGTCCATTTTCACCTAATATCAAATTAAAATTTGCAGTGAACGTAACATTTTAGTGGTAAAAATGTAAGTTTCCATGTTATAAAATTCTGCGCGGCACCTGTAGATTCAAAATACTCACTACACTCCTAGATGAAATCATTGTGCTGTGTAGTTTCCAAAATTGAGTAAGTTTTCTTTTGCCATACTGGCACCTCAGGGGCTCTACTAATGGCACCCACAATTTAATCAAACAAATTTTGCGTTCCAGTAGCCAAATATTGCTCCTTGCTTTCCTTCAGATCCTCATCGTGCGCTCAAACAGTACTACTGCATACAATCCCATATTGGGTTTTGCCACTTTTGTTAAAAAGTACATAAGAAATTGTGCGGTCCATTTTCTCCCATTATTTCTCGTCAGAATCTACTATATAATTGTCTAAGGGTCACTTCCGTCTGTCTGTCCTTCTGTCATGGATATTCATTCGCTGATTGGTCTCACCAGCTGCCTGTCATGGCTGCCGCAACCAATCAGCGACGGGCACAGTCTGGAAGAAAATGGCCGCTCCTTACTCCCCGCAGTCAGTGCCTGTCGCCCGCATACTCCCCTCCGGTCACCGCTAACACAGGGTTAATGCCGGCGGTAACGGACAGCGTTATACCGCGGGTAACGCACTCCGTTACCGCTGCTATTAACCCTGTGTGTCCCCAACTTTTTACTATTGATGCTGCCTATGCGGCATCAATAGTAAAAAATGTAATGTTAAAAATAATTTAAAAAAAGCAAAAAAAAAACCTGCTATACTCACCCTCTGTAGTCCGCTGAGCCACTCGCGCCGGCCGCCATCTTCCGTTGCAGGTTCTGGTGGCAAAGATGGTATGGCAGAAGGACCTGCCATGATGTCACGGTCATGTGATTGCGACGTCATCAAAGGTCCTGTGCTCATACCAACCCTGGGACCGGAAGCTGCCGCGGACTACAAGAGGCCCCTAGGAAAGGTGAGTATATGTTTATTTTTTATTTTTTAACCTGTGACAAACGTGGCTGGGCAATATACTACGTGGCTCTGTGCTGTATACCATGTCACTGGGCAATATACTACGTGGCTGGGCAATATACTACGTCGCTGGGCAATATACTACGTGGCTGAGCAATATACTACGTGGCTGAGCAATATACTACGTGGCTGGGCAATATACGTGGCTGGGCAATATACTACATGGCTGGGCAATATACTACGTGGCTGGGCAATATACTACGTGGCTGGGCAATATACTACGTGGCTGGGCAATATACTACGTGACTGGGCAATATACTACGTGGCTGGGCAATATACTACGTGGCTGGGCAATATACTACGTCGCTAGGCAATATACTCCGTCGCTGGGCAATATACTACGTGACTGGGCAATATACTACGTGGCTGGGCAATATACGTGACTGGGCAATATACTACGTGGCTGGGCAATATACTACGTGGCTGGGCAATATACTACGTGGCTGGGCAATATACTACGTGACTGGGCAATATACTACGTGGCTGGGCAATATACTACGTGACTGGGCAATATGCTACGTGGTTGGCCAATATACTACGTGGCTGGGCAATATACTACGTGGCTGGGCAATATACTACGTGGCTGGGCAATATACTACGTGGCTGGGCAATATACTACGTGGCTGGGCAATATACTACGTGGCTGGGCAATATACTACGTGGCTGGGCAATATACTACGTGGCTGGGCAATATACTACGTGGCTGGGCAATATACTACGTGGCTGAGCAATATACTACGTGGCTGGGCAATATACTACGTCACTGGGCAATATACTCCGTCGCTGGGCAATATACTACGTGACTGGGCAATATACTACGTGGCAATATACTACGTGGCTGGGCAATATACTATGTGACTGGGCAATATACTACGTGGCTGGGCAATATACTACGTGGCTGGGCAATATACTACGTGGCTGGGCAATATACTACGTGACTGGGCAATATGCTACGTGGTTGGCCAATATACTACGTGGCTGGGCAATATACTACGTGGCTGAGCAATATACTACGTGGCTGGGCAATATACTACGTGGCTGGGCAATATACTACGTGGCTGGGCAATATACTACGTGGCTGGGCAATATACTACGTGGCTGAGCAATATACTACGTGGCTGGGCAATATACTACGTCACTGGGCAATATACTCCGTCGCTGGGCAATATACTACGTGACTGGGCAATATACTACGTGGCAATATACTACGTGGCTGGGCAATATACTATGTGACTGGGCAATATACTACGTGGCTGGGCAATATACTACGTGGCTGGGCAATATACTACGTGGCTGGGCAATATACTACGTGGTTGGCCAATATACTACGTGGCTGGGCAATATACTACGTGGCTGAGCAATATACTACGTGGCTGGGCAATATACTACGTCGCTGGGCAATATACTACGTGGCTGAGCAATATACTACGTGGCTGAGCAATATACTACGTGGCTGGGCAATATACTACGTGGCTGGGCAATATACTACGTGGCTGGGCAATATACTACGTGGCTGAGCAATATACTACGTGGCTGGGCAATATACTACGTCGCTGGGCAATATACTACGTCACTAGGCAATATACTACTTCGCTGGGCAATATACTACGTGACTGGGCAATATACTACGTGGCTGGGCAATATACTACGTGACTGGGCAATATACTACGTGGCTGGGCAATATACTACGTGGCTGGGCAATATACTACGTGGCTGGGCAATATACTACGTGGCTGGGCATTATACTACGTGGCTGGGCAATATACTACGTGACTGGGCAATATACTAAGTGGCTGGGCAATATACTACGTGACTGGGCAATATACTACATGGCTGGGCAATATACTACGTGGCTGGGCAATATACTACGTGGCTGGGCAATATACTACGTGGCTGAGCAATATACTACGTGGCTGGGCAATATACTACGTGGCTGGGTAATATACTACGTGACTGGGCAATATACTACGTGACTGGGCAATATACTACGTGGCTAGGCAATATACTACGTGGACATGCATATTCTAGAATACCCGATGCGTTAGAATCGGGCCACCATCTAGTTAAATATGAGGCTAAAGTAATATTTTACCAAACATTTTTATTTTTTTTATTTTTATAGCCCAATCGTATAACAGTTTGGATGCATTTGGGGGTTTAAAATGCCCACCACACTCGTAGATGAATTTCCTAAGGGGTTTCCCTTTTGTGGCACCTCTGGAGCTCTGAAAATTCAACATAGCATCTACAATCTATTCCTGCCAAATTTGTGCTCCAAAAATTACATTCCCCTCTGAACCCTTATGTTTTCGACCACACGTAGGGTATCAACACATTCGGGAGAAATTGCATAACGGATTATTGGGTCCATTTTCTCCTATAAGTGAGAAAATTACAAATCTAGGGCTAAATCCTCATTTTGTTTGGGTTCATAATTCAACACATTACATGTTAACAACTCATATTTCAGTTCATTTTGGTTTAGCTCTAGATTTTTTGGACTTTTTTTTTTTTTTTTAAGCTCGGCATTACTTTTTTATACCTTACCATTGGTGGGTGTCCACATTTAGGCCCCGATCCACTTGTCCCTTATTCCCATTGAGGTCATTCTTGACATATGGTAAGGTTATAATACAAGAGGATAGAACCGCTCCGACTGGGTACACCTTGGCGCCGGCGAGTATCTGTTCCACTTTCCTGTCTTTCAAAGTGGAGAGTTATGGCTGCATGTATGGGTAACGGCTGAATAATACAGCAAGTCCATGAGGTACGTGCTCACACGTCATTTTTAATGACCTTATACTGCAGGTTTAACTGAGTTTTTTTCTTTTTTTTTTTTAAATAATTATAAATATACTAAAGAAATGCAAGAAAATAATCAGCGGTAATCTACAGGGACACCTGAGTGCAAGTTATTTCCCTGCCATACCACCACAGGGCAGTGACAAGGGGCATCCCCCCTAATAACTCAGGATTCACCAATATGGCGTTTACGTTACGTCATTATAGCACAATATTTAATAAGGGTAAGTTCACACTATGCATTTTTTTCTGCAGCAAAACCTAATCTCTTGGCAGGAAAGACGCTGCAGAACAAAAATGCATGTTTTCCTTGTTTTTTTTTGCATTTTTTTTTGCTGCGGTTTTGGCATGCTAGATTTATCGCTTGTGCATGCTGATAAAGTTTAGTGTTGGAAAAAAAAATCCTATTCTATGGAATCAGGTTTTGGCCTACTTGTTTTTAATCTGTCTCCGCTCTTTCCTGGCTCCAGTAGAGTCAGAATTGGCAATCAAGTAAAAGGAGGGCAAAACAAGTAGATGGGAAAGGTCACTATACTGTTTATACACCCCAAGGGTGCGCCGAGTGCTTGGTTTGCCCAGTCGTTTTGTACTGATCCTATTTAAAGGGAATTTGGAAGCAAAGAATGACTGTTCAAACCAAGTACAGGCGTTTTGGTGTACCCTTGGTGTGGCCAAACAGTTCGGTGCACTTTCCCACCTACTCTTTTTCCCTGCGGCCAAGGGGACTCTCATATCTTTCG
This sequence comes from Ranitomeya imitator, assembly GCF_032444005.1. Lineage (NCBI taxonomy): Eukaryota > Metazoa > Chordata > Amphibia > Anura > Dendrobatidae > Ranitomeya > Ranitomeya imitator. Next base: position 109,844,647 of record NC_091291.1, on the reverse strand, counting down.
AGCACGGTTAGGACCCGAGCATGCTGAGATAACACCTTATCCCAGCACGTTCGCTCATCACTAGCTGTCACGCAGTTATGTTGTAAGAAAAACAGCCAATGTCCCAGTCGTTTGCGACTTGCTTCGGTCTATGGCATTGAAGTCTATCCTTTATAAGGAAGATAGCAGCAGTAAATGAGCTATTGCTTAAATTGAGATTTTGGGGTTAAATGTATTCTTTAGAAATATTTGGCAGTTTCTTCTTTCCTGTATCACAATCTGTATTAACAATAAACAAATGCGTTATAAATTGTGGGCAGAGATGGTATCAGTCGTTGTCCTCATCAGCCTCTGCTGATGAGGAGTCTGCTGAAAACTCTTCCTGAAAAGACCAGAAGTACAAAACTAAATAAATGCACCAATGGCGAGTGTGAAAATCGCAAGATTAAGGATTTAGCTTTTTAATAAATATTCCGATCCTGATCTGAAAGAGAGACATTTTTTCTTTATAAAAAACATTACCTTATTTAATCCATGAAGGAGAGCCCATCAAGCAGCCTGCATGTGTCAGCAGGTTATGTCATAGCCATGGCCACCGGCCAAATGATTGAAACAAAAGGTCATTTTCTGATTATAACTCCCCTTTAAAGAGAATCTGTCAGCAAGTTTTTGCTACCCCATCCGAGAGCACCATTTTGTAGAGTCAGAGACCCTGATTCCAATGATATATCCCTTACTTCACTGCTTGCTTCTGTTTTGATTAAAAATGGCTTTCTCTTCGGCAGATTTAGCAGTTCTCTGAATGCGGAGCTCTGTATAACCCCGCCCACACCACTGATTGGCTGCTTTCTGTGTACACTGTGCATAGGCAGAAAGCTGCTAATCAGTGGTGGGGGCATGATTGGATTACGTTGAAGCAGTTCACTAGTGACGATCTCTTTTTTTTTTTTATAAAACTGATTTTATATATATTAAAAAAAAACTACACTAAGCAGAACAGTAAGTGACATCACTGGAATCAGGGTATCTGCCTCTACATCATGCTGCTGGTATATAAAAAAAAAAAATTCAATTTTAAAAAGTTAAGATTTCCAAACATGTTTTCATAAAGTTTTTTTTTATTGATTACAAGTATATAAAAGGTATCATGATAGCCCCATCTATAAGGTTAAGTGCTTGAAACAGCATAAAAGTAGTTTTTTTTCCCCCCATTTTAAAACACATCTGACAATCACAGGATTTCATGCCAGAATAAAAAATAGCATAAACCACATCTTATGTTGCGTATACCTCTAAGTAAAATATATTTGTCGGAACGTTTAAACGCAGCGACAGCCTTAAACTGTCCTTCACAATTTTTTGCAAAACAGTAAATAATTTCAATAAAATATATTTAAAATCACTTATCAAAACAAAAAAATAATAATAAATGGAGATAACAGCAAACTCCAGCACATGAACATTTTTTTTTCTTTTTTTTTTTTTAAAGATTCACATCCCCAAAAATATAAGAGAACAAAACAAAAAAACAAAAACAAAACAAAACACATAATACAACTGACAAGTTCAAAAACAATTTAAATAAATTTTAAATATTTTATTTTTTTTTGCCTTTTTATATTTAAACTTACTAGAAATGCTTTATACAATTTCTGAACGTAAAGTCCCCCGTAAGAGAATGGTAACAAAAAAAAAAAAAAAAAAACAACAAAACAATAAAAAGACAAAACTGGGAATGATAGAAAAATGCGAGTGGCACAAATTCACCAAAAACAAGTGTGAACTACAGTCTAGGAGGTAGATTACTTTTTTTTTTATAACTGATGACAGAGGAGAATATTATAGTTGATACTAACCAGGTGAAATAACGTGAAGTATTTACTGCTCTGAATAGTAGTGAAATAGCAAAAAATAAAAAAAATAATACAAAAAAAAGAAGAAAAAGAAAAATTATAATAATAATACAAAAAAAGAGAAAAAAAAGAGAAAATAATAATACAAAAAAAAAGAAAAATAATAATACAAAAAAAGAAAAGAAAAATAATAATACAAAAAAAGAAAAGAAAAATACAAAAAAAAAGAAAAATACAAAAAAAGAAAAAAAAATACAAAAAAAAGAAAAATACAAAAAAAGGAAAAAAAAAGAGAAATAATAATACAAAAAAAAGAAAAAAAAAAAAGAGAAATAATAATAATACAAAAAAAAGAAAAATAATAATACCAAAAAAAGAAAAGAAAAATACAAAAAAAAGAAAAGAAAAATAATAATAATACAAAAAAAAGAAAAGAAAAATAATAATAATACAAAAAAAAAAAGTATATAAAAAAAAGTTAAGTTTCCTAAAGAGGCAAAACAATGACTTTAGGCTACCCAACAGTACTACGGAAACAGATGAGTGCAATATTTTTAATCTCTTACTTACAAGACCATACGTGTTTTCAAAGACCATCATAATAAAAATTGTGTTGTTTTTGTGGGATGGGGGAGATTTTTTAAAAAATTTTACACACCTTTAGACTAAAGTTCTGTGCGATTATAAAAATGTAAAATTGACGTTTTTAAAAAAAAACAAACAATTGAATGATAGTCAATAAATACCATTTCCTAGTGCTGGAAATCCTAAAAAGTTAAGAACTGTAATTGAATTTATATTTTAGGCTTCAATTGCAGGATTTATAGAGGAAAAAAAAAAGTTTCCAATTGGTTTGGTACTTTCTGGCAAAGTATTTGAGTGAAAACGCAGCAATGTTTGAAAAACCCTGAATTGCCAATTTTTTATTTTTTTTTATTATTTTACTTTTTTTTTATTTATTAAAAGTTGTTTTTTTTTTAGGGCAATAGATAAAGTCTATATTCCCTGTATAATATCTCCTTTGTTCCAAGAATAAATCGAACAGAACATCCAGTGTGCTCCTGGCAATCGAGCGGCGTCGTGTTGAATGTACGGAATCCTCGCGGAATGAACGGTAACGTATTAGCATGCCAAACGTGGAGGAAGCGCAGGAATCACAATGTTACGGTGGATTTGTAGGCGAGTGCGAGATCGGAGTTGCATTCTCTTGCTTGGACTCTGTAGTGCTCATTTTATCTTGATCGTGCAACCGTTATGTCAGGAGGCAAATTAAAACAAACCCCTGCAAACAGAGAAAAAAAATAAAGTTATGGTTACTTAATGATATTAAAGTTCATGACTAGTGATGAGCGCGCGTGCTGGGATAAGGTGTTATCTAAGCATGCTCAGGTGCTAACCGAGTGTCTACGGCATGCTCGTTTACTATGTTCCAGTCCCTGCGGCTGTTAGACAGCCACAACACATGCAGGGAATGCCTAACACACATGCAATACCAGCATTTCTTGCGGCTGTCGAACAGCTGTTGGGACTCGAAAATATTTTTCGGGCACGCCGAAGTCACTCGGTTAGCACTCGAGCATGCTTAGATAACACCTTATCCCAGCACTTTCGCTCATCATTATTAATGACCAATTAGCAGCTACTGTAAAATGGTAATCCAGAGAATTACATTAGCATGAGTGTTGGTGAATTTGTCACCAGAATTTAACACCTAATCTGAGAGCAGCATAATGTAGAGACAGAGACCCAGATTCCAGCGATGTCTCACTTACTGGGCGGCTTGATGTAGTTTTTATAAAAATCATTTTTTTATCAGCAGGAGATAATTAAGGAGGACTAGAAAATCAGCAGCCGGGTAGTCCAACTCCGCCCCCATCACTGAAGTGGTGTGGGCGGGGTTATACAGGGCTCCGCATTCAGAGAACTGCTAGATCTGCAGCACAGAAAACTGTAGCAAGTGACACATCGCAGGAATCAGGGTCTCTGTTCCTACACCATGCATGCTGCTCATGCTTTGGGTACCAAAAACCAAGCACTGCTCATATACAAGGGTGGTGGCCACGCCTGCACAGCGGCCCACCGGAGGACTCTCCTGTTCTCCTGTGGGCCAGTCCAGGCATGCGAACATGAATGACTGACATCTGAATGTAGCCTAGGAAGCAGAACTATGGCATCTGCTTCTTCTCTCACTTATTATTTTCTGAAATGGAAGGCTTATTCTTTTAACTGTATGCTTTAATCTACTTTCTTTTTCTTTTTAGCCTTTATTGTAAGATTTACGAAAAATAAAAAAATAGTTGTTTTTTTTCACTGCTGCATTAAAAGAGCTGTAACATTATTTTTCCTATGAGGGCTTTTTTTTTTGCAGGCCGAGATGTGTGTATCAGTGACCTCATTTGGGGGTAGATTTAACTTATTAACCAACTTCTATCACGTTCAAGACATCTGCCATGAAATCTTTTTTTCTGTGTTTTTTTTTTTATGTATGGGTTTTTTTAGGTTTTACTTGTTTTGTACAGAAAAACTTTTCTCTAATAACACCCCCAACAGCACACAGGAGGATGTCATCTCATCCTAATAGGGACAGGAAACACGAAAGAAGTCAAATTGGCCCTCACCCCTCCTTTCCCCAGTGTTCTTTCCTGTCCCTATAGGGATGAAGAGGTCCATCCTATGGTGCTCGGAGCCTGCGGCAGACACCAGGGACTACAGATAAGATGGACAGCAGGAGATCGGTCGGCTTACCTTCCCTTTCCATTTCCGTGTGCTGTTCCCCCAGTCTGCGCCTCCGGGTACAGTCTGGGGGAGTTCTTGGGTGGGAGGCCTCTCCGAGTTTTCCAGGCCCATCTCCTTCCCCTGCTCCTGCGTATGCTTCCAGCTTCCCTCATGGTGGCCGGATATGACTTTACTTGCCGGCTGGTCTGCATTGCCGTCACTTCCGGTTTTGCGGCCCACTGTGGAATGCAGCAGGAAATTTGAACACCGTAGCAGGTGGACACCATCTGGAGATCACTACAGCCGGAGTGAGCAGGGGAGGAGACCCTCTGACTGAAGGCAGGCGCTGGTCCAGTCACCTGGCATAAAAGAGCCCAGGATGGAAGGTCAAGCAAGGTAGGACAAACTGTGTTGTAGCATGGAGTCTAGACCTTCCCACTCTGCATCTGTGGAGCCCAGCGCTGTCGCGGTACCTGTAAGTATACAGGCATTGGATCCCCTCCAAGGTGCAGGTATAGATTTTAAAGACTTTTTTGCCATCTCCCCTCTCTTTCATGGGGACAAGGAACCCGCACCAAGGAGTAAATCCAAGGGCACCGGACGTAGGTGTGCAGTTTGTCAAAGAAGCCCCTATGTCAGGACTGTATTGAGAAAATTCTTAAGGAGGAACTGCCCTCCTTAAGGGATGAAATTAAAGGGATAGTCTGCCAGGAGATACAGTCTTCCTTGGCGTCCTTTTCGCAGGCATTACCTGCTCCCAGCGCCCCTCCAACTGCCATGAAGAGAAGGATCTATCAGGAGGAGGATTCCCAGGAGTCCATGCTGGAAGAAGTCCTGGAGGGAGGGTGAGCAGAGTTTGGGTCCTGAAGTACAGGATAGGAGGTACTTTTCCTCGGAAAACATGAAGGAGCTTCTCATGGCTTTAAGGAGAAACATGAAGGTGGAAGAGGAAAGACCTACACTTTCAGAGCAGGAGGAAATGTTCGGGGGTCTCTGATTAAAAAGGAAGCTTGTGTCCCAGATACACAAAAAACATCCGAAAGCTGGTTCTGGAGGAATGGGATTCTCCAGATAAAAAGGCTAACCACCCCCTCAGACTTAAAGGACAGATTTCCGGTTGATGAGGAGACTGTGAAATGCTGGTCCGAGGTACCTAAGGTAGACATTCAGGTCGCATGCATGGCCAAGACTACCTTGCCATTCGAGGATTCCTCCCAGTTGAAGGATCCCCTTGAGCGCAAGATGGAGAGCGTCCTGAAAGTCATGGGGTGGTGATGTGGCATCCAAAGTAAAGCTTAAGGGGGAAGTATGTGTTCGAGCTGGCCCTAGATGACTTGTTGGAGAAGGCTTCGGACAACAAAAAAATCCCTGCGTGAACCAAAAAGTTCCAGGAAGAAGTCCTTTCAGCCCCCTAAGGAGCAACCTTCCCAGTACAGGAGTAAAAGGGAAGACAGGAAGGTGGAGCTACCCCAAGGGAGGCCGAGGCAGGAATGTACTTTTCTCCCAGGACCAGCATCAAAGTAAACGATGATGCTCAAGGGAGAGTAGAAGGTCGCATCTCACATTACCTACCACAATGGCGAGAAATATGCACCAACCAGTGGGTCCTAGAATCCATCCAGGAAGGGGTGAAGATAGAGTTTACCTCCTACCCAATAATGCAATTCTCTGCACAGATGCTCCAGGGCACCCTGAAGTCAGGTCTGAGAAACTTACTTGCCTCAGGGGCAATTTCACTAGTCCCGGAGATGGAGCAGAACAGGAGTCACTTCTCCCATCTGTTATTATTAATAGAAAAGCCGAGCGGATCCTTCAGCATCTTAATACATTTGAAGCCACTGAACCAGTATATCAGGTACAGAAGGTTCAAGATGGAGTCCACAAAATCAGCAGTTCCCCTGATAGGGAAGTACTTTGCCATGGCGACAATTGACCTGCAGGATGTGTACCATCATGTCACGATTCATCCCAACCATCAGAAGTTCCTGAGCTTCACAGTTGCCCAAGGGGAGTGGATAACTCATTATCAATTCAACGTGCTCCCTTAGATATGATCCCTTTCAGAAAAAAATACATTGTTAGGGGTTCTCCTAGATTCTCAGGAGAAGACATCTTTTTTGCCCAAACAAATGCAGATCCAACTCAGAGCAAAGATAAATATCTTGAGGAGCAGGTGGTCAGTGTCTATGAGATTCGCAATGTTGGTCCTCTACTCTATGACATCCTGCATCCAGTCAGTAGCCTGGGCCCAGGCGCACACCAGGAACCTTAAGACTAATGTTCTGGCAGAGTGGGATGGATCCCACAGATCACTGAACAAGTAGATGTCGATACCTGTTCGGATAAGGATGTTATTGTCTTGGTGGAACAACCCAAGGAAACTGAACAGGGGAGTTCCTTGGATCCAGATCCCGCTGGTCATCAGAGAAGTGGATGCCAGAAAGAGCATGGGGCGCCATAATTTCCCAGACATCCTTCCAGGGTCACTGGTCAGCCAAAATCACCAGACAGTCCTTGAATTTTAGAGAATTGAAGACAGTGGAAGAGATCCTCAAGGCAGCAACGTCATGATCCGAGGTACCCACGTAAAGGTCTATTCGGACAATATGACCACAGTTGCACACCTTTGTCACTAAGGAAGCTTGATACACGAAGACCTGAAAGGTATCTCAGCGAGAATATTTTCTTGGGCCGAACAAAATCTTCTGTCCGTGTCAGCCTTTGTTATTAAGGGAACAGCCAACAAGCGAGCCAACTTCCTAAGCAGAAAGGATTTCCATACAGGAGAGTGGAGTCTGAATCCGAAGGTGTTCCAGATGTTGACAATGAAATGGGGTTATCCAGAGGTCGATCTATTCAGGGGACATCAGAATGCAAAGGTGACTCGCTATTTCTCACTGAACCCAGACGACATGTGTCTAGGCATAGACACCTTCGCCCACCAGTGGCAGTTCAATCTGGCTTACACCTTTCCTCCAATCCCGGCCTTACCAAAGACTCTGAAGAAGATAAGATTGGAGCAGACCAGAGTCATTCTAGTGGCACCCCTACGGCCGAAAAGAAGCTGGTACGGCACCATAACCAGCCTGCATGTAGATGATCCTCTAATCCTTCCACTAGTCAGAGATCTTCTGCACCAAGGGCCAATCTGCCATCCAGACAGAGAACTTGCATTTGACAGCCTGTCTTCTGAGTTCTCGATTCTAAAAGCCAAAAGGCCTTTCTGAGAGTCATTATATGTAACAATGATTAGCGGTTTGTGAGTGGAGCGCTAGCAGGAGTCCCAAGAAGGGGAAGATAGGCACCCGAATCTCCTCGGCTCCAGCCGGATACCCCAGGACATAATACTACTTTCTTTCTGCCAAAACCCAAAGAAAGAAAAGAAGAAGAGTTCCATTGTCTTGATGTAAGGAAAGTGGTCCTACATTATCTCCACGTAACGAAAGAGTGGAGGAAGGATAATAACCTCTTCGTTCAACCTTATGGTCAGAATAGGGGAAAGAAAGTATCCAAAGGTACGGTGGCCAATTAAATAAAAAGAGAAATTGCTGAAGGTTACCAGGCTCAGAATCTGACACCTTCACAGACTTTCACAACTCATTCTACTAGGGCAGCATCAGTCTCGCAGGTGGAAAAAGCCAGCGCCTCCATCAAACAGATATGCAGAGCCGCTACCTGGTCGTCTGTCCACACCTTTTTCAAACATTACAGGCTTGACTTGACATCCGTTAAGGATTTATCATTTGGGAGAAAGATTCTCCAGGCGGTTGTCCCTCCCTAGACATTAGTCTTCGGTATTCTTCCTGTGTACGGTCGTGGGGTGTTACTAGAGTAAATAGAATTAGACTTGCCGGTATTTCGGTTTCTAGTAACCCACCACGACAGCACAGGTAATTACATCCCCTTGCCCAATTATTGGATCCAGTAATAATAAATATGATTTGAAGCATTCATAATATTGTGGTCCTTTATAATAACACTGGGGAAAGGAGGTGGGAGGGGTTATTTGACCTCTTTTGTGTTTCCTGTCCCTACTAGGATGAGATGACATCCTCCTGTGTGCTGCCGTGGTGGGTTATTAGAAACCGAATTACCGGTAAGTCTAATTTTATTTTTTGTTTTATTGGTGGCAATATTTTTAGACCTAAAACTTTAATTTTTCTGTAGACGGAGGCATTTACAACTTTTTTTTTCCTTTCACGACAAACTGTACTTTTCACTGGAATCTTTTTGGGTAAATACAAAATTTTGATCTTGTTCCATCTTTTTGTACCAAGTATGAATAAACAACAAATCTGAAAGGTCCTTTTTTTTCTTTAATTGGTGAAAATAAATTTGAAAAATATTTTTGTTTGTGTCTCAATTTTCTGAGACCCGTAACATTTTCAATTTTGGGCATAAAGGACTGTGTGAAGGCTTTTTTTTTTTTTATCCCCGAGCTGAAATATTACTGATACCATTTTAGGGTATATACGATGTTTTTATCACCTCTTATTGCATCTTAGCACTGGACAAAAACATTCTGGTGTTTCAATTTTTTTTCTCATTACACTGTTTAATGATCGGATTAATTTATTTCATATTTTTATAAGTCAGACATATGAACGCAGCAATACCAAATGTGTGCATTTCTTTTTTTTATTTCTTTATTTTTAATGGAGAAGGGGGTGATTTGAAAATTTCCCTTTTTTACCTGTATTCGTTAGTCTCCTTAGCGGACTTTTTCACCACCTAAATAAGAGAGAACCTAGACATCCCTGGTGCCTAAGAACTCGCAATGACCTGGAGAATCATAATGGCAGGTCAGTTTTAGCATTTAATGAACATGGTAAAAAAACAACGGTGGGATTACACTTTTTTTTGCAATTTCACCGCACTTGGATTCCCCCCCCCCCCCCTGTTTTCCAGTACATGACATGGTAAAACAAATGGTGTCATTCAAAAGTACAACGCATCCCGCAAAAAAGCAAGCCCTCATGTGGCCATTTTGCAAAAAAAAAAAAAAAATTTAAAGTTATGGCTCTAGGAAGAAGGGGAGCAAAAAATGAAAATGCAAAACCAAAAAATACCTTTGGTCGTTAAGGTGTTAATAAGATAATGAAAAACATCTTATGGACTCACATTTACCTTCCATCTTCTCTCTTATCGGAATTGTCGGCAGAGCTTCTTGTTCGGGGTCCACTAACCCGCTCTCTGGACTTCATGCTGAACTTGCCCTTTTTTTTCTTCTTGGCTAGATGCTTGTCTGGTAACTTGCCCTTCGGTATTCGCATATGTTTTCTTTGGGTTTTTCCAAAAGTCTGGTGTTGGCCTTGGAGTGTGGCTTTCTTGGTTTTCTTTACCTCATTAACCATTTGACCCTTGGGTAGTCTTACAGGGCTTGAGTTCCTTACAACAGGCATGGTCTGCTTTTTGGATTTCACTGGCGGAGCAGCTTTCACATTCTGCTTAGATTTGATGGGTGCCGATGGTGGAGGAACGGGGACAGGTGCCAAGCTCCTTGCTCTAGTTTTACCCAAATTTAACTCTGTGCTTTGCATTTGTATCTCGGCATCTGCCGTTCGTCGAACGATGCTGGATTTTTTCTTCTTGTGAGAAGTTGGCTTCTTCGAGTGTTTGGGACTGGTCTTTTTGGTGGGTGGAGACGCTGGCTTTTTAGGACAACTGAACGAAGCATGTTTGTTTAAGCTTTTAATATAGGTAAACTCTCGATTGCAATAGGGACAAAAATGCGGCGCAGAGTCAGTGCATCTTTGTCTCGCCTTTCTGTTCTTTTGTAAAATTGCCTTCTGAACTAGCTGGTTTTTCCGTTTTATTGCACCCAATTTCAGCTTACCTGAAGACATTTTGCCGATTTCAATAGTAAAATTGAGTTTTTTAGGTTGACCCATCCGCCTAAATGAGTTCTTCTCTGCAGCTTCCAAAACTACCACCCCTACCCCATTTTTAGGCTGCACAATCTGTTTCAAGGGTATGGGATTTTTTTTCGGAGTGTATCTTTTTTTGTCACTGGCAGAAGCACATACTAAGATATGCTTGTGTAATTCGGGCATATTGTCAACACCCTTTCCGCATTTAGTGCAACGTATAGCAGTAGTGAAGGTTTGAGGAATATTGTGGGTGGTAAAGTTGGTTGCCGTAGCCCCAACACCCATGGAATTTTTGTTGTGGTATTGAAAGGGGGGTGGCTTAAAGCTTGGGTAGTGCTGATTAAGTCCCATACGTACATCTGGGTCTTTAGATTTTTCTCCAGCCGCCATAATTTTAATTGTTGTATAAAGTTCTTCAGAAGAATCATTTAATTCTCCATCATCCTCTGGTGATGGGGTCATGGGGTCCTCATCTATTTTTTCGCTTTGGATTAAATTTGCCTTATTGGGGTCTGTGAAATTTTGCGGCCTAAGTGTCCCGTTTTCGAACTCCCTATGACTGTACTCCTTATCTGCATGAAGGTCCTGCTGATGTTGTTGCAAGTTACAAAGAAAAGCAAACTCCTTTTTGCACAGGGAACATACAAAAATCTTCCCCACCCCATGAAGCAAAGAACGGTGTTCTGAGAGATGTGATACATCCTTAAAAAGTTGCACACAGAATTCACATTTGAAAGGCCATTCCTCGGCATGCACAACCAGATGCTTGGCAAGGTATTTAATTGATACAAATGGAGAGTCGCAAACATTGCACACGAAGGACCTGCTAAAATTTTCACAAACAGAGTCATTTTGTTGACTCAACTGCAAAGAGTCTTCGGCTGGTGCTTCTTCATCATGCTTCTCTTGCTTAAAAACAGGTGCAGAGGATTCAGAATTTAAAGATGGAGACACGGCCGAAGACACTATGGACAGAGGTGGAGGAGACGAACAAGATGATGATGAAGATGACGACGATGAGGATGATGACGTGGAAGAAGAAGACGATGAAGAGGAAAGGGTAGGTGGACCAGGGGATGTGCACTCAGAAGGATCGTCCGTCGTGAGAGAAGGAGAAGGAGATACTGTGCGAGAAAGAACTGGAAGTGGGGACTGTGTGCTAGTAGAAAGAGGTGAAGTGCAAGATGGAGTGGGAGGTACACTGCAAGAAGAATCTGGGAGTGAAGGAAAATTGGTTGTAAGAAGAGGAGGTGGCAATGAAGGGTCTGTTAAAAATGGAAGGCAGGGGTTAGGCGAATGAGCTTCAGATGGTGTTAGTATAGGTGGGGACTGGCAGACTGATGTGCATGTGCCATCAACTAAAGCAGAAAGGTCTTCTTCCATGGGACTAGAAATGTCTACACTTGAGCCGACATCGAGTTCTGAAACAAGTCTGAGCTCATCTGTTCTGCAGGGAAGAACCAGACATTCTGACTGTGCAACACTTTCCTCTGAAGCCTCTAATCCATCATATTCATTTAACAGAACCTTTTTTAACATACAAGTCGTAGGCTTCTTCTTCTTTACACCAATGGTATTCCCTTTATATTCCTTTGCGTCAGTGTCACTGAAGGGCTTCCTACTTATGCTGAGATCAAGTACAGATTCCCAAGGAACCTGCGATCGACTCTTGCTTTCACATTTTTGCTTCACTCCACTGGATAAGTCCAATGGCTGCTGGTTGCACACATTCCCAAAAGAGACATTAGAAGTCCAGTCTTTATTGACCTTGGCGTCTTCACATGGGCTCAAATTATCTCTTTCTTCTCGACCAGATAAACTCCAGACAGGCGAGCTGCTTTGACTTTCCAACTTTGGTAATTTCGAGCCAAGTCCTTCACTCCAGGTAGTTTTTACTTCTTGCTTGACGTATTCTTTAGGTGCTGGGCTGAGTTGTGGCGAACTGGGAGGGGAGCTGGTTCGCCTTTTGAATCTGTTCGGATTAGACGTCAAGGAAGACACTGCTGGGCTCAACTTTGGAATTTCGGCAAGTAGTGATGGACTTATCTGAGACTTATTGCTTTCTTGCATCTGAAGTAGCTGCTTCAGTTTCGAAGATAAATAAACACTTTTTTCTTTTGGAAAGGGCAGATTATCGCTTACAGAAACACTTAAAGGAATAGTCAGGGAGCAGGAAGGTGTAACCGGCTCAAGCTCCACTTCCGTTTTAATTTTGGATAGTAAAGGAGGGCTTATTGTTCTTCTCTTTTTAGGATCCAAGGTTCCACTGTTTGAAGAGTCACTAAGTGGATTTTGATTATCAGGAACAGTTTGAAAGGTTCTTACATTTTGAGAAACTTCAACCTTGATAGGGGTAAGCAAGCAATTAATTCCTAGTACATCCGCAGTGCTGGTCTCTACCTCTATCACCTCACAGGTGCTACTTGCATTGCATGTTGGCAATTTACCATCAATAAAGTAGGTGAGATTCTCAGATATATTGTTGGAGATATCCATAATATAGACATCATCCGCTTCTCCGTCTTCCTCAATTTCTGTGTTTGCTACATAAATATTCTCAACTGGGGGAGACTGCTCAGATTTTAGTTGCGGATCTTCGAGCAGGTGCCCTTTTCGTCTTACTCCTTTTGGCATAAGGTGGCGCTCGTGAACTCTGCGCTGGTGTCGTCGCATGTTTGTATGGGTTCCAAAGACTTTCTTACAGTACTTGCAGGGGTGCAATTCTCTGCTTGATTCGCCATTTTCCTCCGAAATTACAGAATGAGAAGTTTCTCGGTCAGAATCAGTTATTTTACTTTGTGCTTGAGAACTGCTGTATTCGTCGGTTGCTTTGAGAGAATCTATTATGTGTTTGTGAGCATGACCAAATTCAGCAGAAGTGGACAACACTAAGGATTTCCTTTTAGGGCCGGATTCATGACGCCTTTCATGTCTTCTCCGGTTAATCTGCGTTCCAAAAGCTTTTCCACAGTATCGACACTTGAATGCATGATTGACTGTAGAAACATGAATATGCATATGTCGTTCTAGCCCTTGTTTAGTTGTGAACTTCCTCTCACAATGCTGGCACGGGAACATAAAAGCCTCTGGAAAATCCCCGTTAACATCCCCTTTAGTTTTTGGGATTTTAATAGGTTTCTTTTTTGGCGACCCTTCAGGCGTCTCATCGGATGTACTCCGTAGGTCATCAAGCATCTCCGCACATTCTTCTTCCTGATTTATTGACTCCCTCTCGGAACTTTCTTTCTGCGAGTCATCAATTGGCTCTTGCTCGATGAAGACATCCTCCACGGTCTCGCTGTCTGTTAACTTAGGTAGTTCGGTGGTAGGGATGGAAATCCGATCTGGAAGGACATTGTGATTCACCAATTCTTGGATCACGGCTGTCTGTTCGAGAGAGAGGACCGGAGAGCCTAGTGGCTTTATATCCTCTTCATTTGGAGCTACAAGTAGAAAAGAGATAGTTTGAGACAAACTCAATTATAAAAGTACTATAAAATTTAAAAAACTGTAGAAAAGATTGGCAAATCGATTCACAGGACTCCAGCCCATCATTCAGGTCAGTAGTCTGTGGCCGTTGGACAGGAGGCTCGGGAATCTCTTAATTTCTGGGATCCCTGACGCAGCTTTTGATTTGCCTGTTGGCGGGTCATCCTTGCGGAATTATGCACACATGACGTCACTCCAGCCCAGCTAATCAAAAGAAGAGTCAGGAATGTCAGAGGTTAGGAGTTTTGCACAGCTCCTGTCCAGCGACCATAGACCACTGACCTGGCAGATGGACAGGAGTCTTGCGAATCGATCCATCCATCTCTAAACAGTAGTGTAACATTGCACCATCAAGTGATAAATAAAGTAAGAGATGGTGATCATTTTGCGGTAATAATAAGCTGGTAACTTCACCCTGCAGGTTACTACAATTACAGAAATACCAAATTCAGATATACGGTATATACAGTATTTTTTGTTGTATGTCTTTTAAATAAATAGATATAAATTGGGTCCGTGTCGCCATTTCTTTGAGACCTATTTTATTTCTCCGCCAATGGAGTTAGGTGAGGGATTGCTTTTTGAGAGATAGGCTGTATTTTTATTACAGCTACGATTTTGGGAGACATATGACCTTTTGATTGCTTTTAATTCTATTTTTTATGGGGAGGGGGTGGGAAGGTAAATAAAAAAAAGCAGAATTTACATTTTTCAGTTATGTGAAGAATGAGAAAAAGATAGGAAATTAAAATATTTAATGTTCAATGTTTTTTATTAACAAAAAAGGTTATTTGAACCATTTTTTAACTTTTTTTTCACTAGTTCCCATAGGGGACGTGAACATGCGTTCACTTTATCGCAAGTACACTACAGTGCAATACTTCTGTATCGCAGTCTGATGTACATCTGGCGATCTACTATGGCGCCCTGTGACAAGGCTTCATAGAAGTACTAATGAGAGAACACAGAGGCCTAAATAGACCCGGACTACTAAAGCACCCCATTAAAACATCACAGGGGAGGCAATGGGGCGACAGTAGGGTCCCCTCCAGTCTCTAACCAGTCACTATCTTAATCACTGCAGTCAGAAGCAGCCGGCTCAGCTCCTGAGCCTGAGCTATACATTGGGACTTCCTGACCGGTCACCTACATTTACATCCCGTCATTAAGGGTGTAAGAAAATCTGTCAGTTCTCCTGATATGTCGGCTTAGAAAATACCTTTGATTACAAAATGGCTTAGTTGAACGTTCCAAGGTAACACTCTACACAAAATATTATGCAAATCAGGGCTGTGGAGTCAGAGTCATGGAGTCGAAGTTGAAGTCCATTTTGGTGGAGTCGGTGTCATGGAAATTGAGGAGTCAGAGTCGGAGGTTTGGCTTACCGACTCCACAGCCCTGATGCAAATAGGGAATGATGGGAGATTTCAGCTCAGAAGTCAGCAGAAATTGTGAATGCAGCTCTGGATTCTAATACCCAATGTAAAGAGATAAATTATGGATAACAATGTGAACATATAAAAGATGCAAGAAGTTGAAGGAATGCAATTTAGTTTGTCTTACCGTCGGGAGAATCTTTCATAGCGGCAGAAGCGATGTCTGAGCCACTCTTCTTTTCTTGCTTGTTTAGGTTTAGCTTGTTTTTAGCATGGAGTGACCTCCTCCTTCCTGCAATAAGAAACAAGAAAATACATGTAACGTAATTCCTGACATATGTAAACTAAAAAAGAAAAGGGATCGGGCAATCAGCGAGTGATATGGAAACATCAAACATGCACAACATGGTCGGGGTAACTTTTTTACATACACGCAGACGTCATATAAAGCCTGGCGAGACCGTGATGATGCCTGGGCTAGGCAAGCAAGAATGGTGTAGGCACAAGAGGCGAATGGGAAAGACCAGATTTCATAAATCCCCAAACTGTATAAATTGGAAGAGGAAGGTAGTAGATGACTACAGAAGAAAAACATATTCATATGCAAATACTTATAGGTGTGTCTACATAGCTAAGGATCGTTCCCTGAACAGACCCATGACAACAACCCTTCAAAGTACAGGATGTAAAACTGCGGCAATATTTGCGAAATTCCCCATGAAATAGAAAAATCACCTAAAAATAAAGTTTTGACATATCTAATATATAATTGCCTAGAATACTACTTCCTGCAATTTGTGCCAACTTCCGTGGCTTTGTCCGGAGCTAATGTCCGGAGCTAATGTCCGGAGCTAATGTCCGGAGCTAATGTCTGGAGATAAGTGACGTCAACAGTGTCCAGTGTCTGATTGGTTGCCGCCTGCTGCGAGCGACCAATCAGAAACGTGCCGTACTGTGACACACTCCGCCCGCCATTTTGGTGTGATTTTTGAATTTTTACCTCACAGCAAGTTTCTACTGCGTGGAGGCGGGCCCAGTGACGTTGCTCTTCAAGCTCCTGCCGAATTTCGTCAAAAAAATGATAATACCATTTACCAAAACTATATATATTTAGTTGTGAAGTGGTTCAGTGACATTTTCACACCAATTTTGAACTTTTGTTTGGTGTTTTCTCCATATACTGCCTCCCCTCATAAGCATGTTCATGGATCCTGTGTAACTGTACCTTAAATAACAAGAATTGTCAAGAGCTGGTGAGTGCAGCCATTTTTTGTTCTTTCTTACTATTATTTATTAATTGTATTATTCTTACATTTGAATAAATAAAGTATATATGGATTCTAGACTCCCGATTCTTTAGAATCGGGCTGCCATCTAGTAGAATATAATCTATTCCAAATAACTACATTAAAGGGCACTTCCCCCCCCCCTACATAAAATAACATATTGATAGTATACTGTATTTATAGCACAAAAAAAAGAAGGAAAAAAAAAGAAAAGAAAGTTTGAGCAAACTGCAAATTAGCAAAAAAAGATATTAAGGTGGGCAAAAGGACAAGGTATCAGATCTCATACCTACTTCTGTACAAATTACTTTGTTTTCAGTTCATTGTGGAGAGCTATTGTAGAGCTACTCCTCTTTTTTTAGCCCTATGTTCCATCCAGATGTTAACTTGGTGATTGATAGCAGCGTTTAAAATGATTAAACAGCAGCGATTGGAGCTAGCTCAGGTTGCTACTGTTACAGGTAGATGACTGTAACGGCTACTGAGCCCACTCAAAACATGCACACCTTGCCATCGACTAAAGGTACCTTCACACATATCGATTTTGTTAATGATATCGTTGCAACGTCACGCTTTTTGTGACGTAGCAGCGATATCGTTAACTAAATCGTTATGCGTGACAGCGACCAACGATCAAGCACCTACTGGGAGATCATTGGTCGCTGGGAATGATCAGGACCTTTTTTTGGTCGCTGATCACCCGCTGTCATCGCTGAATCGGCGTTTGTGACACCGATCCAGCGATGTGTTCACTGGTAACCAGGGTAAATATCAGGTTACTAAGCGCAGGGCCGCGCTTAGTAACCCATTATTTACCCTGGTTACCATTGTAAAAGTTAAAAAACAGTACATACTCACATTCCGATGTCTGTCACGTCCCCCGCCGTCAGCTTCCCTGCACTGACTGTCAGCGCCGGCCGTAAAGCAGAGCACAGCGGTGACGTCACCGCTGTGCTCTGCTTTACGGCCGGCGCTGACACAGTCAGTGCGGGAAGCTGACGGCGGGGGACGTGACAGACATCGGAATGTGAGTATGTAGTTTTTTTTTTAACTTTTACAATGGTAACCAGGGTAAATATCGGGTTACTAAGCGCGGCTCTGCACTTAGTAACCCGATGTTTACCCTGGTTACCCGGGTGCTGCAGGGGTACTTCGGCATCGTTGAAGACAGTTTCAATGATGCCAAAGTCGTTCCCCTGATCGTTGGTCGCTGGAGAGAGCTGTCTGTGTGACAGCTCCCCAGCGACCACACAACGACTTACCAACGATCACGGCCAGGTCGTATCGCTGGTCGCGATCATTGGTAAGTCGTTTAGTGTAACGGTACCTTTAGTAAAGCTATGTTTGGGTGTGCACAGGGGTTTATCCATTGACAAATTAGGTCTATTGTCCATTTTAAGATCCTACTATCAGACAAGAATAGATCAGATATTCTCCTGCTTTGTTTGGAGTGTTCTCTGCAGAGGTTGGATACTCCACACTGGAACTCATTGCTATACACATGGTCCTGTATGTATAGGGCTATTGTGACAACTATTTTAGTTTAATTAAGCAACCAAAACAAGAGAAGGTTAAGGTCCTCAAAGACACTAGACTAACATCGGCTGATCCCTCAGATATCGATGGGTTCGGCTGACAATCTAATGTATATGGAGGCACCAGACAGATTATGTTGGGGGAGAGAAGGATTTGACATGTCCGGTTTTGGACTGCCGATCCTTGTTTTCGAGGAGATAAGCACCCAACAGAGATATGTAGCAGCTGTGTTCTCACCGAGAGCATAGGAGTGCTCCGGTGTATGGGAGAGATGGAGGAGGCCGCTTTTTGCCACATGTTCAGCTGAACCATCATTTGGCTGGATGAAGTTTTCGGGGAGCTTACGTTGCCTTTCATAAAGAAATATCATGAGGATATTAACGTTACAGTATCTCCAAGGAAATGTCAGATGTGTTGCATAACTAAGTGGAGGTAGCTGTGAGGTGGCCCTCATGACAACTTCTTAAAACCTTTTAGTCCATGCTTACTTACTAGCTAGGCCATGTGCCAATAATTCTTCGGTTTCACAAATGTGTTTTTCGGGGTGGCACAGAGCTGGGCTCTACCATATTTGGTTGTCATGCCTGATCATTTTGGGACTAAGTAATATCCCTAATATGAAAAATAATTGGTATTTGGTCCTATATATATCTGTCTCTTTGGGGACCAACTGGTAAATTTGAGTAACCCAAACTTTAGAATTGCTCGAAATTTTTTCACTAGGATACATGTTGCATCAAAATCGAAGAGGATGGTCTTGACATTTTCTCAGGATTGAATAGAAGTATGTGACTTGGAAAAGCTGGCTGCTATTAAAGCAAATACAACCAAACAATGTGAGAAGGTGTGACCAGAGCAGATGTCCTCCTCCCGTGCTCCAGATGTCCATCATTATACACCTACAGTGGGCAAAATAAGTATTTGATGCACTGCCAATTTTGCAAGTTTTCCCACCTATAAAGAATGGAGAGGGCTGTACTTTTTATCATAGGTACACTTCACCTGTGAGAGACGGAATCTAAAAATTAAAAAAAAAAAAAACAAAACAAAAAAAAACAGAAAATCAAATTGCATGATTTTTACATAATTTGCATTTTATTGCATAAAATAAGTATTTGATTCCCTACCAAAGAGCAAGAATTCTGCCTCTCACCTGTTAGTTTTTCTTTAGGAAGCCTCCTACTCTGCACTTATTACCTGTATTAATTGCACCTGTTTGATCTCGTTACCTGTATAAAAGACACCTGTCCACACACTCACACTCCAACCTCTCCACAATGGCCAAGACCAAAGAGCTGTCTAAGGACACCAGGGACAAAATTATAGACATGTACAAGGCCGGGATAGGTTACAGGTAGGGTTGATCGAATAGCTTCAGATAAGTGGTTATCCGAATAGCTGCATTGGTAACCTGGATATCTAGAGCACGCCCGATAATCAACTGTTCGACACCACACTTGCATGTGTCGCGGCTGTGCGACAGTCACAACACATGCATGGAGAGGCTGTTTGTTGGGCTATCCATGCATGTGCTGTGACTGTTATACAGACACGACACATGCAGCTGCGGAGCCGAACAGCTGATTATCGGGAGCGCTCCAGGTATCCAGGTTACCGATGCAGATATTCGGTAAGCGCTATAGCTATTTGAAGTTATTCGATGAACCCTAGTTACAGGACAAGATTTGCAAGATTTCGCCTTGTGGGGTAAGGCTGATTCTGAGAAAGGTCAGGAATCAGCCCAGAACTACATGGGAGGACATGGTCAATGTCCTGAAGAGAGCTGGGACCATAGTCTTAAACATTACCATTCGTGAGACACTACGCTGTCATGGATTAAAATCTTGCAGGGCATGCAAGGTCCCTCTGGTCACACCAGCACATGTCCAGGCCCATTTGAAGTTCACCAATGATCATCTGGATGATCCAGAGGAGGCACAGGAGAAGGTCATGTGGTCAGATGAGACCAAAATAGAACTTTTTGGAATCCACTCCACTCAGCGTGTTTGGAGGAAGAAGAAGGAGGAGTACAATCTCAAGAACACTGTCCCAACCGTGAAGCATGGTGGGGAAAACATCATACTTTGGGGTGCTTTTCTGCAAAGGGTACAGGATGACTGCACCACATTCAAGGGAGGATGGATGGGGTCATTTATTGTGTGATAACCTCCTTCCCTCAGTAAAAGCATTGAAGATGGATCGTGGTTGGGTCTTGGCAACTAAGGAGTGGCTCCACAAGAGGCATTTCAAGGTCCTGGAGAGGTCTAGCCAGTCTTCAAACTTGAACCCAATGGAAAATCTTTGGAGCAGGCTGAAACTGAATGTTGCCCTGCGACCACTCCAAAACTTGTAAGATCTAGAGAAGATCTGTATGGAGGAGTGGGCCAGTATGCAGTGTGTGAAAACATAGTCAAGAACTACAGGAAACGTCTGACCTCTGTAAATGCAAACAAAGGTTTCTGTACCAAATATTAAGTTCTGTTTTTCTACTGTATAACATGCAATAAAATGCTAATTAAATTATGTAAAAATCCTAGTGTACCTACGATAAAAATTATAGACCTCTCCATTTTGTGTAGGTGGGGAAACTTGCAAAAATCTGCAGTTAATCAAATGTTTATTTTCCCCACTGTATATAAAGTTGTGTGTTTTTAGCGGCATTGAGATTGGGTTGGATTTTTAGCAGGCGGCAATAATCGAGACGGAGTATTTACAGATTAGTTGTGTATATTTAATATTTCATATTAATCCAACCTTTCACATGTTATATACGGTAACGGAACATATTTGTGCCAACTGATGGATTATTCTACTGTTGGGTTTCAGCTAAATTGGTTCCTTTTTTGTATTCAATAAATTACTATTTTTGAGTCTAAGCAAAAACAAAAGAATTTGTGAGAATTTCTAGGGTCCACCAACATCCATACATGTAACTGTGCCTGGTACTACAGCCCATCCCAATCTCTGGAAACCTGATAATCAGTAAAATGGATGGAGTGCCAGCACTTATTGGAGGGTCTAATGTTTTACCAAATACTACGGTAAAGGAACGTCCATTAACTTGTCAAGCTGGGGTATCCCTCACATTCTCTTGCTCTCCAGAGGACTTGGCAAGTCTTGCACAGACCATCGATTTCAATAGTAATCCATTAAATACATAGTTATTGCCCCCACTGGTGACTGCTTGCTCCCCGGTATTCCCATAGATTAAAGCAGATCGACAGAGGTCTCAGCCACAACACATCTTCTAATTACCTTATCTTTGGAGACCTTTCCAACAAATAATTAAAGGGAACCTGTCACCTGAATTTGGCGGGACTGGTTTTGGGTCATATGGGCGGAGTTTTCGGGTGTTTGATTCACCCTTTCCTTACCCGCTGGCTGCATGCTGGCCGAAATATTGAAGTTCATTATCTGTCCTCCATAGTACATGCCTGCGCAAGGCAAGATTGCCTTGCACAGGCGTGTACTACCAAGGACAGAGAATGAACTTCAATCCAATATTGCAGCCAGCATGCAGCCAGCGGGTAAGGAAAGGGTGAATCAAACACCCGAAAACTCCGCCCATATGACCCAAAACCAGTCCCGCCAAATTCAGGTGACAGGTTCCCTTTAACCAATCCTTTACAAGTACCAGACAATCAATTCATGCAGCTTGAACCAAGGGCAGCAGGAATCAGGAACCGGCTAAATAATTGCATACATAGAATCATAGAATGGTAGAGTTGGGAGGGATCTCCAAGGTCATCGTGTCCAGCCCCTTGCTCAATGGTGGAGTCACTAAACCATCTCAGACAGAGATATTTAAACTGAATCTTCTTCCTTTCAGTTTTATTCCATTGCTTCTCGTGTTTCCATTTGCAAATGAGAACAATGATGATCCATCTACACTTTGAGAGCCCTTCAGATATTTGTAGACAGCTATTAAGTCTCCTCTTAGCCGTATTTTTTGCAAACTAAACATTCACAAATCCTCCAACCGCTCCTTGTAGGACTTAGTTTGTAGTCAGCTCACCAACCTGGTAGCTCTTCCCTGAACCTGCAGAACAGGTATGTTTTATTCTGATATGCCCCGGTGTTTGAGAGCAAACCTACTTTTAGAAGCCGGCAGGGGACAATGAGACTATGATGACCAGTCCAAGAGGTGGCTTCTTTCCTTTCCGTCCCCCATGACTGACAGGTGCTTGTTTCACTGTGTGTATAAGAAGAGACCTATCAGTCTAGTGGAGAAGAACAGGGAGAAGCCACCGGGGACCTGCCTCTTGGGCTAGTCACTTCTTTTCCTGCTCCTGGTGGTTTTTAAAAGTTAACTTTCTCCGAAAGCCTAGAGTTTGAGAGTAAAACATACATGACGGCAGAAATGGAGCCGGTCTCTGATTCATATTGCCCTGGGTTAGGCGGCATGACCCACCTGTAAGGTTTTCTTTAAACTTCGAACACGCAATAAAAGACCCAATTCAATTGACAACAAATGTTACAAATATCTGGTGAACGTGGATTAATCAGGAAAGATGTTTTTTTGCTCAACTGTTCAAAAGAAGGGTGCTCAGAAGTAAGACGTGAAGTCTTAAAACATTGAAAAAGATACTTCAACAAAATTGCCAGCTGGAGGAAATTTTATTCAAGGACCTGTTTGAAAACCGATAAATTCAAAAAGCCAACGTTTCGACCCGATTAGGCCTTTTTCAAAGTACGGTATATCTGTATAAATTTTAAAGAAAGAAAACATGAATCAAATAGGTGAAAAACACTTTTGTTTCTTTCAAATTTATACAGATATACCTTGAAAAAGGCCCAATAGGGTCGAAACGTTGGCCATTTGAATTTATCGGCTTTCAAATGGGTCCTTGAATAAAATTTCCTCGAGCTTAAAATTTTGAGAGCCCAAGTATCTTTCTGAACTTGGATTGATGTCACCTTTCCCTCCCAGGATGGATTAGAACCGCTTCATTTGGACAGATACGTTCTTTCCATAATTCTGCTAGTTCAATATTGTAAGCAAACATCTGCTTGTGACGCACCAATGTACAAGTTATATAACCGAAGATGTCGGCGCTCGCGCATTATCTAGGTGTCGCTCGGCCCGACTAGCTTGCCATTTATCACACAATTAACCTCGATTGCTCTCTTTGTGACCTTACAATTCCTCTCCAGCAGACGGCAAAGACAAATTCTGCACAGGTGCTGGATAATATCTCCGCATAAAAAAAAAAACATACAGGGATGCGGCTTATTATACAAGCGGCACTCATTTTGCGGCATTTATTTGCTTTACGTAACTATAAGCAGAGTGATGTATTACTTTCTCCTTATTTAACAGAAACACCGAGTATGGTAGAAAGATATCTGAAGTTCATAGTCATCATTACAGCTATGGTCAGGTCTTTACTGTACAGACTGGAGCAGATCATTTTCACTCAAGGAGGGTTATACTTGTTGAATGATATCCAAGAAGTATGGTTTCTCCTTGTGGAGCTTGACATGCTAAGCATGCCGAGATGAAGAGACTTAAAGCCGCAATGCTTGCTGAAAGACAAAGAACTTACTGAGGGGCTACCTAAACTCCTGGCTGATGTAATTACATGATAAAAGGTATGAAAATTGCCTCTTCAGAGAGGAAGAGGACTAGGGTTCAAGTCCACTTCCTCTCTGAAGAGGCAATTCCCATATTTAATTTCCCATACGAGCCTTGCATGGTTTATAAACCTCCTCACACTGACACTCCAGGGAGGGCGTGTCACTTTCCACAAGGAGAAAGGTTACCCCAGTCAGAGTCTCTCATACAGCCAAATCAAATCTCATCCTTTGCACTGAGGAGGGGCAACACCCATGAAACATTGTGTCTGCAAATTGAGATTCTGGTTTGGCTTTTATCCTAAGTCATGTGACAAGGCTCGTTAAAGAGTCGATATTGACATTTAAGATTTCTACATCCAATAGGTGGCACTAGAGTTCTAGTCGTCTTCCTCTCTGAAAAGGCAATTTGCATATTTAATTTCACAGAGGAGCATTGCATGGCTTATAAGCTGTAGTGTTGGGAGTCCCAGCACGCTTCCCATCCTCCTTTCCCTGAAGGGACATCGACTCACTCATTGCCCTGGCCCTTGTTCTGCACATCTTCTTCCTATTTCTGACTCACTCTGTGCATGCATGATCTTAAAGAGACACCATCATAACTTGTCCCTAACCAATGCCTGGGAGACACATATCATTTAAGGCACCTCCACCTGTTGGGAGGTGCCTGAGCAACTTTAGTCAGTTGTTTGCATGCTTGCTAGTTTCTCAGGTCTCCAGTGCCTGTAATCTCAGTATACCTGTCTTCCCTACCCACGCTTGCCGTGCCTGCTTGTATTTCAGTTTGTATCCTCCGGTATACCCGTCCTGTCTACCAGTACCTGCCTGCACCTGCTGTGCCAGTCTATACACCAGCCATAACTGCCTACACCTATTGTGTCAGTCTGTCTATCAACAGTACTTGCATTGTCTTCCAGTATACCAGCCTGTACTAGCCAAGTCTACACATTACTGGCCGTTCCAGCTTCCTGGCCCTTTTGAGGGCCAGCTGCTGTGATGTGAGTCCAAGGTCTGTCCTGGAGTAGGACCTGGAGTCCAACTGAAACCAAGTCTAACAACACTTTCAGGGGCTCTATTGAAGAGTCAGTTGTTCGCCTAGTTACGCCCCTTCAGGCGTCTCCTCCGTCCACGGAACAGTGGTTCCATCAATATACCCGTTATATACAGTGGGGCAAAAAAGTATTTAGTCAGTCAGCAATAGTGCAAGTTCCACCACTTAAAAAGATGAGAGGCGTCTGTAATTTACATCATAGGTAGACCTCAACTATGGGAGACAAACTGAGAAAAAAAAATCCAGAAAATCACTTTATCTGTTTTTTTAACATTTTATTTGCATATTATGGTGGAAAATAAGTATTTGGTCAGAAACAAAATTTCATCTCAATACTTTGTAATATATCCTTTGTTGGCAATGACAGAGGTCAAACGTTTTCTGTAAGTCTTCACAAGGTTGCCACACACTGTTGTTGGTATGTTGGCCCATTCCTCCATGCAGATCTCCTCTAGAGCAGTGATGTTTTTGGCTTTTCGCTTGGCAACACGGACTTTCAACTCCCTCCAAAGGTTTTCTATAGGGTTGAGATCTGGAGACTGGCTAGGCCACTCCAGGACCTTGAAATGCTTCTTACGAAGCCACTCCTTCGTTGCCCTGGCGGTGTGCTTTGGATCATTGTCATGTTGAAAGACCCAGCCACGTTTCATCTTCAATGCACTTGCTGATGGAAGGAGGTTTGCACTCAAAATCTCACGATACATGGCCCCATTCATTCTTTCTTGTACCCGGATCAGTCGTCCTGGCCCCTTTGCAGAGAAACAGCCCCAAAGCATGATGTTTCCACCACCATGCTTTACAGTAGGTATGGTGTTTGTTGGATGCAACTCAGTATTCTTTTTCCTCCAAACACGACAAGTTGTGTTTCTACCAAACAGTTCCAGTTTGGTTTCATCAGACCATAGGACATTCTCCCAAAACTCCTCTGGATCATCCAAATGCTCTCTAGCAAACTTCAGACGGGCCCGGACATGTACTGGCTTAAGCAGTGGGACACGTCTGGCACTGCAGGATCTGAGTCCATGGTGGCGTAGTGTGTTACTTATGGTAGGCCTTGTTACATTGGTCCCAGCTCTGCAGTTCATTCACTAGGTCCCCCCGCGTGGTTCTGGGATTTTTGCTCACCGTTCTTGTGATCATTCTGACCCCACGGGGTGGGATTTTGCGTGGAGCCCCAGATCGAGGGAGATTATCAGTGGTCTTGTATGTCTTCCATTTTCTAATTATTGCTCCCACTGTTGATTTCTTCACTCCAAGCTGGTTGGCTATTGCAGATTCAGTCTTCCCAGCCTGGTGCAGGGCTACAATTTTGTTTCTGGTGTCCTTTGACAGCTCTTTGGTCTTCACCATAGTGGAGTTTGGAGTCAGACTGTTTGAGGGTGTGCACAGGTGTCTTTTTATACTGATAACAAGTTTAATCAGGTGCCATTACTACAGGTAATGAGTGGAGGAAAGAGGAGACTCTTAAGGCCGGCGTCACACTTGCGAGTTTTACGGACGTAAGAGCGCAGAAACTACGTCCGTAAAACTCGCAAAAAATACGGCACAATTATTCTCTATGCCCCTGCTCCTATCTGCCGTATTTTACTGATCATTATTATACGGCTTTCTACGGCCGTAGAAAATCGCAGCATGCTGCATTTGTCACCGTACTGCGCAAGAAATACGCCAATGAAAGTCTATGGAAGCGTGAAAAATACGGATTACACACGGACAAGCAGTGTGACTTGCGAGAAATACGCAGCGGTGTGAGAGAGAAAAGCCGGTAATTCAGTGCGGTGTACAGTAAAATCACACTGACAGCTTCCAGTCCAATAGGTAGAATAAATGTGTACACATAGAATAGGTAGGTATATATATATATATATATATATATATATATATATATATATATATATATATATATATATATATTGTAGCATGGCTAAAGGGTTTGTAGTCGATGGGAGGTATGTGCCACATAAGTGCCTGGTTGCTGTAATGTAGCCCGGAGTATTCCTTTCTTGCACATAATCTTGTATATGTGTTTCAGGACCTGTGGTAATGTCAGACCACATGGCTAATCATGTGATGGGTTACTGGGTGGGGTTAGCTCTTTATAAGACTGGCTAATCCTTTACACAGCAGAGATGTGTGGAGGTGAAACCCTCCTGAGTGTGTTACGGCTTCAGGACTGAGCCGGATGAACTGGACACTTGTTTTTCTTTACCTGAACCAAAGGCTATTTGTTTTCTGTTGTTTGCAACATGGTTTATGAAGCAATAAACCCAGTGAACTTTAAAGGAACACGTCTCCTGAGTGTCAGCCGTCGCAGCTGAGTGAGTGAAATCCTTACAATTGGTGGAGAATGCGGGCAGCGTTCCAAGCGGAGACGTGAGTTTATTTTGAATGTCCTGGGTCAAGGCTGTTGCAAGCCAGCAAGCATTGCCGGAGAAAATGGAGGACCTGCTGAAACAATTGGTCCAGATGCAGTCACAGCAGGAGAAAAGGCAGCAAGAGACCAACAGGCTGTTGATGCAGCAGATACAACAGAGCCAGCAGGAGCAACGGCAGCAGATGCAACAAAGCCAGCAGGAGCAACGGCAGCAGTTACAACAGAGACAGCAGCAGATGCAGCAGAGCCAGCAGGAGCAACGGCAGCAGATGCAGCAGAGCCAGCAGGAGCATCAGCAGCAGATGCAGCTTCTGGCAACCGCCATCCAGGGCAAGGCGAGCGCCCCAACCCCAGGTTTGGCTGATGACACCCACGTCCGGAAAACGGTAAGACGCGCGTTGCAGAAAATGACTCCCGGGGATGATGTTGAGGCCTTCCTGACGGTGTTTGAGAGGGTCGCTGAGAGGGAAAAACTTCCGCCAGAGCAGTGGGCAGAGGTACTTGCGCCATACCTGACAGGAGAATCCCAGAAGGCGTACTATGATTTGACCTTGCAGGATGCCAAAGAGTATCACAAATTGAAAGCCGAGATTCTCGCACGTTTGGGGGTGACACTGAATGTCAGGGCACAGCGAGTTCACTCCTGGGGCTATCACCGGGACAAACCACCTCGTTCCCAAATGTTTGATCTGTTGCACCTGGTCCAGAAATGGCTGCAGCCAGAATCCTCTGCGCCTGCACAGATGGTAGAACGGGTGATCATGGATCGGTTTGTCCATTCCCTCCCGAGGCCTATACAGTCTTGGGTTGCCCAGGGTGATCCCCAGAATGCCGACGAGCTGATCGGACTGGTTGAGAGGTACCAAGGGTTGGAAGGCTCCTTCGGGAGGCAGCCCATGCCGTACTGGGGATCCCAGAAGGCAGCTGAGTCCCAAAAAGGGGTGGTGCGTCCAAGGTCACAAAGGGCGGGGGAGGTGGTGCCCAAGGTCCCCACGGGTGATATTATTTGTTGGAGGTGCCACAAGCCAGGACATATAGCTGCCCGTTGTTCCCAAACCACTGAGCAGATGGACTGCAGCATGGGACGCCGTTGTTCATACTATGCGTATCCAGCTTGCAGTGTGAACTCTCCGCCCAACGAGGGACCTCAAGCATGTCCCGTGAAGGTGAACGGTCAAGCAGTAACGGCACTGTTAGACTCGGGGAGCCTAGTGACCCTTGTGAGGGCCACTTTTCCTCTCCACCTGCTCCCGGGAAAGAAGGTCGGAGTGCGGTGCATACATGGTGATGCAAAGGACTACCCTGTGGCCAGTGTGAACATTGAAACGACATGTGGCACGGAGTCCCACATAGTCGGCGTCGTTCAGGACTTGTTGCACCCTATAATTATTGGCCGTGATTTCTGTTTGTTTTGGGATTTGTGGGGGAAAGGTTCTGAGCTCTCTAGCAAGAGTAGGGAACCAGTGAACCCGGGAAGGGTGGTGCCACACCCAGAGTCAGACAGATTTCCTTTTTGTGTCCTGGCTGGAGATGAGGAGGAAGTGTCCCCTGCATCTGACATTCTGGAGTTAGAGGTATCCGGTGAAAATTTTGGGACTGCCCAACATAGGGACCCCACTCTGAGGGAAGCCTTTAATAATGTCACAGTTATTGACGGGGTGGTACAGGAGCCGGGGGCAGACACAAGATTTCCCCATTTTCTAATGAGCAGGGAGTTGTTGTACCGGGTCACGAAAATAAGGGAGGAGTTGGTAGAGCAGTTGGTAGTGCCGGGTCCATATAGACGGAAGGTGTTGGACATGGCCCATTCACACATCTTGGGTGGACACCTAGGGGTGGAAAAAACGCAGGAACGGGTTGTGCAGAGGTTCTATTGGCCTGGGTGCCACCGGGAAATAGTGAACTATTGCAGGTCCTGCCCTACATGTCAGCTAACTGCTCCCACTCCTCATTTCCGGAACCCCCTTGTGCCACTGCCCATTATTGAGGTGCCA
Source organism: Ranitomeya imitator (assembly GCF_032444005.1). NCBI lineage: Eukaryota > Metazoa > Chordata > Amphibia > Anura > Dendrobatidae > Ranitomeya > Ranitomeya imitator. The sequence continues at coordinate 109,815,550 of NC_091291.1, read as the reverse complement.
TTCGAGAGAATTGCCATGGACTTGGTCGGTCCCTTAGTTAAATCAGCCCGGGGCCATCAGTATATATTAGTCATCCTGGACTACGCCACACGCTATCCTGAGGCAATTCCCTTGAGAAATTCTTCTTCAAAGAGTATAGCTCGCGAGTTGGTCCATGTCTTTTCCCGGAGAGGTCTGCCGAAGGGGATCCTGACTGACCAGGGGACACCTTTCATGAGCAAGGTGATGAGGGAACTATGCAAAGCCCTGAAAATCTCCCAGTTGAGGACCTCGGTGTACTATCCCCAGTCAGATGGCCTTGTTGAGAGATTTAACAAGACACTGAAGAGCATGCTGAGAAAAGCTATAGAGAAAGACGGTAGAGACTGGGATTGTCTCTTACCCTATTTGATGTTTTCCATTCGTGAAGTTCCACAGGCCTCCACAGGTTTCTCACCGTTTGAGCTTCTGTATGGCCGACATCCACGGGGACTCCTGGATATAGCCAAGGAAACCTGGGAAGCCGAAGTCACGCCCCACAGAAGCGTCATTGAGCATGTGGCCCTGATGCAGCAGAGGATTGCAAAGGTGATGCCTATCGTGAAAGAACACCTTCTCCAAGCACAAGAAGCTCAGGCCAGGGTTTACAACCGGTCTGCAAGAGTGAGGCAATTCAATCCGGGAGACCGAGTTCTTGTGTTAGTTCCGACAGTGGAAAGCAAGTTCTTGGCCAAATGGCAAGGGCCATATGAGGTTGTCGAGAAACTTGGTGAAGTAAACTATAAAATTCACCAACCAGGAAGACGGAAACCATTCCAAGTATACCATGTCAACCTTATCAAGCCGTGGCAAGATAGAGAGCCGACAGTAACTCCATCGTTGTTAAGCAACCCAGAAGATGAGGTTGGAGCGGTTACTATAGCGGAGACGCTATCGGAGTCCCAGAAACAGCATTGCCGGAGTTACTCCAGAAAAACAGGGACCTGTTTTCCGAGTTGCCTGGGTACACGAAGGTCATAGAGCATGAGGTCCTGACAGAGCCCCATGTGCGCGTGAATGTGAAGCCCTATAGAATTCCTGAGGCCCGTCGAGAAATAGTCTCCAAGGAAGTGGAGCGTATGTTGAAGCTTGGAGTCATTGAGGAATCCAAGAGCGGTTGGTCGAGCCCAATTGTCCTGGTCCCAAAACCTGATGGGGAGTGGAGATTTTGCAACGACTATAGGAAGTTGAATGAGGTCTCCAAGTTCGACGCATATCCCATGCCCCGAGTTGATGAGCTCATCGAAAGGCTTGGGCCCGCCAGGTACATAACCACCTTGGATTTGACGAAGGGGTATTGGCAGATCCCCATGGCACAGGAAGCCAAGGAGAAGACGGCGTTTTCTACACCAGATGGATGCTTCCAGTATGTCCGGATGCCATTTGGCCTACAGGGAGCTCCGGCCACCTTCCAAAGGGCTATGGATAGAGTCCTTGCACCCCACAAGGCATACGCTGCTGCGTACCTAGATGATATCGTCATCTTTAGCCCGGACTGGGAGAGTCATCTGGAGAAAGTCCAAGCGGTGTTTGATGCTATAAGAGAGGCCGGATTTACAATAAACCCGAAGAAGTGTGCATTGGGTAAAGAAGAAGCTAAGTACCTTGGATACATAGTGGGTCATGGAGAAATAAAACCCCAAATCAGTAAAGTGGAGGCAATTCAAACATGGCCAAAACCAGTTTCCAAGAAGCAAGTTAAAGCCTTCCTGGGAATCGTGGGATATTACAGGAGGTTCATCCCAAACTTCGCCACAATGGCGGCGCCTCTGACTGACCTGCTAAAAGGGACAAAATCAGTAATGGTTAAGTGGTCCGAAGAAACAGATTCAGCCTTCCAAGAAATGAAAGAGGCTTTATGTAAGCAACCCGTTCTGATGGCCCCAAACTTCAAGAAAGAGTTTATTCTCCAGACAGATGCCTCAGATGTTGGGGTGGGAGCAGTCCTTTCCCAAGAACTACATGGGGAGGAGCATCCTGTTCTCTATCTGAGTAGGAAGCTGTCCTCATCTGAAAAGAACTACTCAGTCGTTGAGAAGGAGTGCTTGGCCATAAAATGGGCAGTGGACACATTGCGGTACTATCTGCTGGGACGTAAATTTAGACTGGTATCTGACCATGCCCCGCTTAGGTGGATGAGAGAAACGAAAGGAAGAAATGCTAGAGTCACCCGTTGGTTCTTAGCCCTGCAGGACTTCAGTTTCCATGTGGAACATAGGGCCGGAAAGCTGCACGGTAATGCGGATGCCCTATCGAGAATCCCTTGTTTAGTGGGGGAAAGTGCCAAGCCCCACGGCTTTAGGCAGAGGGGGGAGGTATGTAGCATGGCTAAAGGGTTTGTAGTCGATGGGAGGTATGTGCCACATAAGTGCCTGGTTGCTGTAATGTAGCCCGGAGTATTCCTTTCTTGCACATAATCTTGTATATGTGTTTCAGGACCTGTGGTAATGTCAGACCACATGGCTAATCATGTGATGGGTTACTGGGTGGGGTTAGCTCTTTATAAGACTGGCTAATCCTTTACACAGCAGAGATGTGTGGAGGTGAAACCCTCCTGAGTGTGTTACGGCTTCAGGACTGAGCCGGATGAACTGAACACTTGTTTTTCTTTACCTGAACCAAAGGCTATTTGTTTTCTGTTGTTTGCAACATGGTTTATGAAGCAATAAACCCAGTGAACTTTAAAGGAACACGTCTCCTGAGTGTCAGCCGTCGCAGCTGAGTGAGTGAAATCCTTACAATATATATATGTCAGTGAGACACATATATGTATATATATTAATATTTATTCCAGCGCTATACAGCTTGAAAGCCGGTAATTCAATTACCGGCTTTTTCTTTCTCCTTCCTAGACCCAACATGATTTCAGGCATGGTTTACATACAGTAAACCATGTCTTCTCTCCTTTTTTTTTTGCAGATTCCACACTACTAATGTTAGTAGTGTGTATGTGCAAAATTTGGCCGTTCTATCTACTAAATTAAAGGGTTAAATGGCGGAAAAAATTGGCGTGGGCTCCCGCGCAATTTTCTCCGCCAGAGTAGTAAAGCCAGTGACTGAGGGCAGATATTAATAGCCTGGAGAGGGTCCACTGTTATTGGCCCCCCCCCCCCCGGGGCTAAAAACACCTGCCCCCAGCCACCCCAGAAAAGGCACATCTGGAAGATGCGCCTATTCTGGCACTTGGCCACTCTCTTCCCATTCCCGTGTAGCGGTGGGATATGGGGTAATGAAGGATTAATGTCACCTTGCTATTGTAAGGTGACATTAAGCCAGATTAATAATGGAGAGGCGTCAATTATGACACCTATCCATTATTAATCCAATTGAATGAAAGGGTTAAAAAAAACACACACACATTATTAAAAATTATTTTAATGAAATAAAAACAAAGGTTGTTGTAATATTTTATTTAACGCCCAATCCAATCACTGAAGACCCTCGTTCTGTAACTTTCTAGGAAAGTTCCCACGATCTATGAACAGCCAGCAGAGGGCGCCTCACCGCAAATGAAGCTAAATATAGATCATTGACCTATATTTAGCTTCATTCCCTGGGGTTTTGCAGCAAGGAGCAGCCTGCATTAGCGGAACTCCTTGCTGCAAAATGTTTTAACCCCTTCAGAAGGATTTACATCGTTGGACTTTACAGATCTGCGGAAGGTAAGTATATTGTTGGTTTATTATGTTTTTTCTTTTACAGAACGAGGGTCTTCAGTGATTGGATTGGGCGTTAAATAAAATATTACAACAACCTTTGTTTTTATTTCATTAAAATAATTTTTAATAATGTGTGTGTTTTTTTTAACCCTTTCATTCAATTGGATTAATAATGGATAGGTGTCATAATTGACGCCTCTCCATTATTAATCTGGCTTAATGTCACCTTACAATAGCAAGGTGGCATTAACCCTTCATTACCCCATATCCCACCGCTACACGGGAATGGGAAGAGAGTGGCCAAGTGCCAGAATAGGCGCATCTTCCAGATGTGCCTGTTCTGGGGTGGCTGGGGGCAGGTGTTTTTAGCCAGGGGGGGGCCAATAACCGTGGACCCTCTCCAGGCTATTAATATCTGCCCTCAGTCACTGGCTTTACTACTCTGGCGGAGAAAATTGCGCGGGAGCCCACGCCAATTTTTTCCGCCATTTAACCCTTTAATTTAGTAGATAGAACGGCCAAATTTTGCACATACACACTACTGACATTAGTAGTGTGGAATATGCAAAAAAAATGGTGATATGAGATGGTTTACTGTATGTAAACCAGGTCTCATATCATGTCGGGTTTAGGAAGGAGAAAGCAAAAGCCGGTAATTGAATTACCGGCTTTTTGCTATCTCGCGCTGTATGAAGGAATAATATATATATATATATATATATATATATATATATATATATATATATATATATATATATATATATATATATATATATATATGTCTACTGACATATATATATATGTATATACAGTGGGGCAAAAAAGTATTTAGTCAGTCAGCAATAGTGCAAGTTCCACCACTTAAAAAGATGAGAGGCGTCTGTAATTTACATCATAGGTAGACCTCAACTATGGGAGACAAACTGAGAAAAAAAAATCCAGAAAATCACATTGTCTGTTTTTTTAACATTTTATTTGCATATTATGGTGGAAAATAAGTATTTGGTCAGAAACAAACAATCAAGATTTCTGGCTCTCACAGACCTGTAACTTCTTCTTTAAGAGTCTCCTCTTTCCTCCACTCATTACCTGTAGTAATGGCACCTGTTTAAACTTGTTATTAGTATAAAAAGACACCTGTGCACACCCTCAAACAGTCTGACTCCAAACTCCACTATGGTGAAGACCAAAGAGCTGTCAAAGGACACCAGAAACAAAATTGTAGCCTTGCACCAGGCTGGGAAGACTGAATCTGCAATAGCCAACCAGCTTGGAGTGAAAAAATCAACAGTGGGAGCAATAATTAGAAAATGGAAGACATACAAGACCACTGATAATCTCCCTCGATCTGGGGCTCCACGCAAAATCCCACCCCGTGGGGTCAGAATGATCACAAGAACGGTGAGCAAAAATCCCAGAACCACGCGGGGGGACCTAGTGAATGAACTGCAGAGAGCTGGGAGCAATGTAACAAGGCCTACCATAAGTAACACACTACGCCACCATGGACTCAGATCCTGCAGTGCCAGACGTGTCCCACTGCTTAAGCCAGTACATGTCCGGGCCCGTCTGAAGTTTGCTAGAGAGCATTTGGATGATCCAGAGGAGTTTTGGGAGAATGTCCTATGGTCTGATGAAACCAAACTGGAACTGTTTGGTAGAAACACAACTTGTCGTGTTTGGAGGAAAAAGAATACTGAGTTGCATCCATCAAACACCATACCTACTGTAAAGCATGGTGGTGGAAACATCATGCTTTGGGGCTGTTTCTCTGCAAAGGGGCCAGGGCGACTGATCCGGGTACATGAAAGAATGAATGGGGCCATGTATCGTGAGATTTTGAGTGCAAACCTCCTTCCATCAGCAAGGGCATTGAAGATGAAACGTGGCTGGGTCTTTCAACATGACAATGATCCAAAGCACACCGCCAGGGCAACGAAGGAGTGGCTTCGTAAGAAGCATTTCAAGGTCCTGGAGTGGCCTAGCCAGTCTCCAGATCTCAACCCTATAGAAAACCTTTGGAGGGAGTTGAAAGTCCGTGTTGCCAAGCGAAAAGCCAAAAACATCACTGCTCTAGAGGAGATCTGCATGGAGGAATGGGCCAACATACCAACAACAGTGTGTGGCAACCTTGTGAAGACTTACAGAAAACGTTTGACCTCTGTCATTGCCAACAAAGGATATATTACAAAGTATTGAGATGAAATTTTGTTTCTGACCAAATACTTATTTTCACCATAATATGCAAATAAAATGTTAAAAAAGCAGACAAGGTGATTTTCTGGATTTTTTTTTCTCAGTTTGTCTCCCATAGTTGAGGTCTACCTATGATGTAAATTACAGACGCCTCTCATCTTTTTAAGTGGTGGAACTTGCACTATTGCTGACTGACTAAATACTTTTTTGCCCCACTGTATATATATATATATATATATATATATATATATATATATATATATATATATATATATATATATGTATATACAGTATATATGTTTTTATTTATTTTTTTAACACATGGATCCCTTGTATAGGCGTATGTCGGTTTGGCAAGCTTGCGATAAAAACATGCAGTACGGCTGCCATACGGATTACATACGGAGGATGCCATGCGCAAAAAACGGTGACACACCCTGCCTACGGAGGAGCTACGGACCACTATTTTCGGGACTTTTCAGCATATTACGGCCGTAATATACGGACCGTATTTGCATACGCTGAGTGTGAAGCCGGCCTAAGGAAGAAGTTACAGGTCTGTGAGAGCCAGAAACCTTGATTGTTTGTTTCTGACCAAATACTTATTTTCCACCATAATATGCAAATAAAATGTTAAAAAAAACAGACAATGTGATTTTCTGGATTTTTTTTCTCAGTTTGTCTCCCATAGTTGAGGTCTACCTATGATGTAAATTACAGACGCCTCTCATCTTTTTAAGTGGTGGAACTTGCACTATTGCTGACTGACTAAATACTTTTTTTGCCCCACTGTAAGCCTTCTCCCACTGCCATGCCAGACCTGGAATGTCACTCTCCACCAAGAGAGATGTTACTCCTTAGACCCACCATAAAAAGTGGTCTGTCAGCACAAAGTGACTGTACAAACCAAGCACTTCCCCCTCCCCCCCAAGCGGTTTTGCATCTTTCTCCTATAAAGCCAGAGCTGTCAATCAAGGAAAAGGAAAAAATGTGGAAAGGAGCGCCTGTGTTTAATTTGGTCAATTTGTGCTGCTGTGGTCGAAATTCCCACCACCTCTCCAAAGAACGTGGCATGGGTCAGTGTCCCTTACTCGCGGTAGACGCAGGTGCCATTGGTGACCTGCATCTGCTTGGTGGGATAGACCATAATAGTACAAGACTGGGATACTCCTTTAAATAAGTGAAGCCTCCTCTTCTTTGATTACCAGGCATAGCTCGGTACTTTTGTGCAGCTCAGTCTCATTTAAAGGGAAAGGCACAGCCCCTGCCAACAGTGCCAAACCACGCCTGGTAAATTATGAATGGGATGCAACGCTCACCGGAGCATCACTGTCCTTATAAACAGCCTAAGAATTGGCTTACCTCCCATACGTTTGGCATGTTGCCTGTACCCAAGCATAATACATGACAAATTTCAGTATTAAAATATACCGGTATATATTATATATGTATATATATATATGCATACACACACACACGCACGGCCTGTTATTTTCTTCTGCAGAAAATAATTATTTTAAACCTATAAATAAAATTTTCTTCCCAGTTTATTTCTGAACATGCAATAATCGAATCTACTTAAGCATGAAAGCTGCGCAGCTCTTTTGATCCTCGGCTGGATGAAAAGCGGCATATTCTGCCACCGGTGTCTGACTGGTTTGATGTGAAAATGAATGTACAAACCAGCATAATGTATCACCAGCGAGGAGGAGGAGGGAGCAGTCACTGAATATTCGTCCCTGACGGCTTTATGACAGCTATGGCTTCAAATGTTCCCAAAGGCACAATTCGCAGGCCGGTCACTGACAACTGGGGGAGATCGGTGACAACTGCTAGGTCCATTGTTACAGCTCAAGAGGAGTCCGTCACCCAGCTTTCTACATTCATGAAGGGTGAATCTCGATGGAACCTTAACAGATCCTATTAAAAAAAAAAAAATGGGGGTTCATCGGGTGCCCTTCAGATCTGGCATAAGCCTTCAGAGTAATTAAAACAAATGAATGAAGCAGTCCACCTTAAGGTTAGGGTTTCGCCCTACAAATGAGGCTTCTTCCAGGGCTTGTTTTAATTACTTCTGTGAGCATAATAAATACCTTGTCACTGCTTCTTATGTATGCTATATTTCGTTTTATTGGTTTAGGCACCTTATCACCTGGATTTAACCACTTTACTTCATCTGAATCATGACATTTACAGGGATACCTGCTGTTTCCCTATGGATTTTCTACTGGACTGATTACTTGGAAGTCAAGGACTGTTCACATTATCCTTTATCTTAGGTGGTGAGCTCGCTCTCATTTCTACCCAATGTTGTAGCATAAAAAAAAAAAATTACAGAAGAAAAGACACCTCAAAGGCTGGGTACTTGGGGTGTCTGTCCTGTGGGTGCACATATGGTACTGGGCGGCCTGCCCGAATCGAATAGTAAAGGCGTTGGTAATAGTCTGTTTAGACAGGATGACTGCACTGTCAAGCACACAGAACGATCGTTACTACGATTGTCCTTGGCAGCAAATTTTTTTTTTTTTTTTTACACTAAATGATGTGCTGCCGAGAACAATAATAATGGGAAACTTTCCAAAGTGATAAATCAAATGTCTATGTCACTGAGGAAAGGAGCAGATTAACAAAATTACTCAGATAAAGAAGTCAGTATTGTTCTGCTCCTCCTGTGAGATCTTCAGGACAAAGCATTGCTCAGATACAGAACAATGCTCGGGGGGTCAGCAGCCCGAGGAGCTGTGAAGAATGAGCATTGTCCTTGCAGCATTGTCCTATGATATTTGCCTTGATAAAATTCATTGCTGGTTTTATATCTGCATATAATGTGTCACAAGTGAATTACAGAATATAGTGCAGTCCTTGGGCGACCATAGTAGAGAAACAGATATGATGACAATTACAGCATTCAAGGGAACTGGTATTCGGCATTCCTGAACTCTTGAACGCCAACTGGACACATGCAAAAATAAAGAGTTGTAGAAAAGGATTGGTACCATAAAAGCAGAGTTTCCATGAAGGGGTCTAGGAAAAACCACCCCATGAGCCAGAATGAAGGCTATATTGACAAACTTGCCAACTCTCTTGAGATGAAAAGGTCTCCCTAGAGATAGAAAGGCCTTCCCCTAGAAGTAGGTGGAAAGACCTCTCCCAAGATGCAAAGGCCTTCCCCTAGATGTAGGTGGAAAGGCCTCTCCCGAGATGGAAAGTCCTTCTTCTAGAAGTAGGTGGAAAAACCTCTCCCAAGATGGAAAGGCCTCCCCCTAGATGGAGGTGGAAAGGCCTCTCCCGAGGTGGAAAGGCGTTCCCCTAGATAGAGGTGGAAAGGCCTCTCCTGAGGTGAAAAGGCCTCTCCCGAGGTGAAAAGGCCTCTCCCGAGGTGAAAAGGCGTTCCCCTAGATAGAGGTGGAAAGGCCTCTCCCGAGGTGAAAAGGCCTCTCCCGAGGTGAAAAGGCGTTCCCCTAGATGTAGATGGAAAGGCTTCTCCCGATGTGGAAAGGCCTCTCCTGATGTGGAAAGGCGTTCCCCTAGATGCAAAGGCCTCTCCCTAGATGTAGATGGAAAGGCCTCTCCCTAGATGTAGATGGAAAGGCCTCTCCCAAGATGCAGATGGAAAGGTGTCTCCCGAGATGGTTTATATTACTTAAAAAGGTTGTGCAAAGTTTGGAAGTTATCGCTTATCAATTGAATGAGGGATAACTTCCTGATTTCTAGGAACATCCGACCACTGGGAATCCCAGCAAAACCGAAAATCTGAGCAATGAAAAGCCTCATGTGAATGGAATGGTGGTCGATCATGTGCATTGCTGCTCCATTCATTCTCCATGACAGTGGCGAAGATTGCCAAGCGCAGCGTGGTCTTTTTGGCCATTATGAATTAACTAGATGGTGGCCCGATTCTAACGCATCGGGTATTCTAGAATATGCATGTCCCCGTAGTATATTGCTCAGCCACGTAGTATATTGCCCAGCCACGTAGTATATTGCCCAGCCACGTAGTATACTGCACAGAGCCATGTAGTATACAGCACAGACACGTAGTATATTGCCCAGCTACGCAGTATATTGCCCAGTCACGTAGTATACAGCACAGAGCCACGAAGTATATTGCCCAGCTACGCAGTATATTGCCAGTCACGTAGTATATTGCACAGCGACGTAGTATATTGCACAGCGACATAGTATACAGCACAGAGCCACATAGTATACAGCACAGCCACGTAGTATACTGCCCAGCCACGTAGTATATTGCCCAGCCACGCAGTATATTGACCAGTCACGTAGTATATTGCCCAGTCACGTAGTATATTGCCCAGTCACGTAGTATATTGGCCAGTCACGTAGTATATTGCCCAGCCACGCAGTATATTGCCCAGCCACGCAGTATATTGACCAGTCACGTAGTATATTGCCCAGTCACGTAGTATATTGCCCAGTCACGTAGTATATTGGCCAGTCACGTAGTATATTGGCCAGTCACGTAGTATATTGCCCAGCCACGCAGTATATTGACCAGTCACGTAGTATATTGCCCAGCCACGTAGTATATTGCCCAGTCACGTAGTATATTGGCCAGTCACGTAGTATATTGCCCAGTCACGTAGTATATTGGCCAGTCACGTAGTATATTGCCCAGTCACGTAGTATATTGGCCAGCCACGTATGTAACAGGTTAAAAAAAAGAGTTAAAATAAAAAATAAACATATACTCACCTTCTGAGGGCCCCTTGTAGTCCTGTCGCCTGTGTGCGGTGAAGGCGGCAGCTTCCGGTCCCAGGGTTCGTATGTGCGCAAGACCTGTGATGACATCGCGGTCACATGACTGTGACGTCATGGAAGGTCCTTCTCGCATACCATCCTTGGCCCCGGAACCTGCCGCTTGCACTGCCGAGGAGAGGACGCGACGGCGGAGGGTGAGAATAACCTTTTTTTTATTATTATTATTTGTAACATTAGATCTTTTTACTATTGATGCCGCATACGCATCATCAATAGTAAAAAGTTGGTCACACAGGGTTAATAGCTGCGTAACCGGAGTGCGTTACACCGCGGTCCATTAACGCTGGCATTAAACCTGTGTGAGGGCTGACTGGAGCAGGCACTGACTGCGGAGAGGAAGTAGCGGCCATTTTTCCGCCGGACTGTGCAGGTCGCTGATTGGTCACGGCTGTTTTGCCGCGACCAATCAGCGACTTGGGTTTCCATGAAAGACAGAGGCCGCGACCAATGAATATCCGTGACAGAAAGACAAACAGACAGATGGAAGTGACCCATAGACAATTATATAATACACTAGATTGTGGCCCGATTCTAATGCATCGGGTATTCTAGAATATGCATGTCCCCGTAGTATATGGACAATGATGATTCCAGAATTCGCGGCAGACTGTGTCCGTCGCTGATTGGTCGAGGCAACCTTTATGACATCATCGTCGCCATGGCAACCATTATGACATCTACGTCGATACTGTGCCCGTCGCTGACTGGTCGAGGCGAACTCGCGGCAGACTGTGCCCGTCGCTGATTGGTCGAGGCAACCTTTATGACATCATCGTCGCCATGCTGTGCCCGTCGCTGATTGGTCGAGGCCTGGCGGCCTCGACCAATCAGAGACGCGGGATTTTCAGGACAGACAGACAGACAGACGGTAAAACCCTTAGACAATTATATATATAGATATCACTGTGTGGTTTCTGTAGAAGGAAACTATATTGAGAAATGTCAAGAAAGAGTTAAACTTTTTCTTTTTTTTAATTTTACATCATATAAACACCAACGCATCGGGTTTTCTAGAATATGCATGTCCCCGTAGTATATGGACAATGATGATTCCAGAATTCGCAGCAGACTGTGCCCGTCGCTGATTGGTCGAGGCAACCTTTATGACATCATCGTCGCCATGGCAACCATTATGACATCTACGTCGATACTGTGCCCGTCGCTGAATCAGAAACGTGGGATTTCTACATCCTTTATGACATCATTGTCGCTGTGCCCGTTGTTGATTGGTCAATCAGAGACGCGGGATTTCCTGGACAGACAGACAGACAGAAAGACAGACAGACGGAAAAACCCTTAGGCAATTATATATATATAGACTAGATGGTGGCCCGATTCTAACGCATCGGGTATTCTAGAATATGCATGTCCACATAGTATATTGCCCAGCCACGTAGTATATTGCCCAGCCACGTAGTATATTGCCCAGCCACGTAGTATATTGCCCAGCCACGTAGTATATTGCCCAGCCACGTAGTATATTGCCCAGCCACGTAGTATATTGCCCAGCCACGTAGTATATTGCCCAGCCACGTAGTATATTGCCCAGCCACGAAGTATATTGCCCAGCCACGAAGTATATTGCCCAGCCACGTAGTATATTGCCCAGCCACGTAGTATATTGCCCAGCAACGTAGTATATTGCCCAGCCACGTAGTATATTGCCCAGCCACGTACTGTAGTATATTGCCCAGCCATGTAGTATATTGCCCTAACCATGCATGCTGCATAGGTCGCATGAATAGTAAAAAGTTGGTCACACAGGGTTAATAGCAGCGTTAATGGAGTGCGTTACACCGCGGTCAACGCTGCCATTAACCCTGTGTGAGCGGTGACTGGAGGGGAGTATGCGGGCGCCGGGCACTGACTGCGGGGAGGAAGGAGCGGCCATTTTCTTCCGGACTGTGCCCATCGCTGATTGGTCGTGGCTGTTTTGCCGCGACCAATCAGCGACTTGGATTTCCATGACAGACAGAGGCCGCGACCAATGAATATCTGTGACAGACAGACAGACGGAAGTGACCCTTAGACAATTATATAGTAGATGGAGCAGCAGTGCACATGATCGACCACCACTTAAGTCCCACGTTCTCAAGGGGGTCAAAGCGCTTAAATCCTCACCTATCAAGAACTTATCTATCCTATGTATAGGGGGTAACTTCCAAACCTGTTACAACCCAGTTTAAGGGAGTCTGGCAAGCAGTCTGAATTAATTTAGGGGGTCTGAATCCCCATATGTGCTCTTGTCTGGGGTAGGGATTACTTTATTGGGTCAACCTTTGGGTTTATACTATATGACGAGACGTAGCTGGGAGCTCTTACTTTACAATGTCAGAAATTTTTAACAGCTAAAAAAAAGCAAACTAAGAACTCAAAAACTTACATTTTGCAAGTAACTTTTTGGAGTATTTGCCCTTTCCAACAGCCTGAGCAAACATCATGTTTGGAGGACACTATTTGCAAATTCGCATATGAAAACTTAAGAAGGAATTCCAAAGTCAAATACTGCTTGCTGGAGGAACAAGATAGACCACTGAATACTTCACAGAAACGTCTGGAGGCATTGTCTACTCATATTACACTACACGGCGGACAGCAAGCATGATTCTTCACTAAAGAACATGTGGCGGGGTTGACACAACCTTAAAGGGACATTGCACCTTAAAAATAAATGTACTTGCCCAAAGTAATTGCCAGCATACCGGATTTTCTTCAGTTCCTGAAACATTTATGTAGAAACACTGATGCAATTTCCTCCTGATCCCCTCCACTTGTGGATGACAGCTGAAGGGTGGGACTTTGCCCATGGGCTGGGTTTTACGGGACTGACTGGTCTAATATTGCAAAAGAAGTAGTGGAGGATGGTCCCTGCTGCAGCCAAACATAGATTGTCAGAAGTAGGAGGGAGAAGAGCTGCTTTCTTGGGGATTTTTTTTTGCAGTTTCTATTTATATATTTCTCAAAATTTTTATTTTGAAAAAGAGACATTATATTGTCTAAAGGAAAGCAGGAGAGAGCAGCAATGTTCTCGTTATTCAGCCCCTCCGACCTCTCGATTCACAAAGCATATGTATCAGGCTACGTTTACGCTGGACATATAGGTTCAAGTATCATCGACTGTCAATTTAGTGGGTTTCTGGAAAGCGACGGGCACTGCTGACTTTGCGTCAATGGCCGCCTGTCAGGTAACAAGTGTGAATCTTATTCTCATTATTAGGTCCTGCTAATATCAAGTAGACGTCTCTTAATAATGCGTTAACAGCCCCTCTCACCGGACAATGTGGAAGGAGCTGGATAAACCCATCAAGGCAAGCAGTTGCCCAAAATTGCCTAAAGGTTTCTCACCAGCAAGAATAGTCATGACAAACAAATGAGATTTGACTTAAGCCAGCCATACAGGGTGGATCACGGTTGGCCGAACGATGCTTTGGTCGATCATTCTGCCGACAGCCATCTTGGCCATCCCCCTCTCATACATAGGAGCGCTAGCTCAGCCGATCGTTCCTCAGGGAGAACAAAGCAACCGACAGCACGAAATCAGACATACCCAATCGATAAATACCCCGACAATTAATTGGCCAGCACCCCATATGCATCTCGGATATCTCCGGGTACGGCCTACTTTAATTTATTGTATATGGGGCCATTACCTGGTCAATCCCAGCACCACTACACCGGTGATCCTCCTGACCTGCAATCCATCCAATCCCAGGTCTCATCAGTCACGTGCTGTATATACAATTATCACCGCGAAGGCCAGTGACTGACTGCAGTGGTCAAGTGACCAATGGACGCGACGTCAACGCTTGAGCCGATGGAAATTAATGAAGCAGTGGTACAGAGAAAAGGCATTAAACAAGTAATAGTTGTATTAATATTTCATAACAATCCTGCTTTTCGAAAACCCCAGACAAATCCACATAAAATTGCTAGAAGCCAGAAATCCCCCATGACCGCAAGATATTGAAGGGGTTGCAGACTACTAGGATAACCCATTCTTGATCAAAATGTTGGACCCGACTAAAATTATGAATTCGATATTCCCTTCCCGTGCCGGCGCCGTTCCAGCGGTGTCGGAAGTTGCTGCCGTGTAGCGTTTTGACATGAGACGCCGGTGCCCAATCAGAACTAATGTCACGGTCTCCGTCTTCGGACAAATCGACCATGATGAGGAAGTCCGGGCTGCAGCCGATCCCTGGCGTCTTCATCATTCTCAATTCGTAACGAGGCGGGGACAGTGACGACAGCGCTGATTGGACGCTGGCGTCACGTGTCACAACACCGCATGCGAGCCTTTGGGAAAGCAACTGCCGACACCATGGGAACAACACCATTACGGGAGGCGATTATAAGCTTTATTATCTCGTTTGGGCCGAGCAATGGGAATGAGAAGAAGTTGTCCAAGTTGTGGACAACTTCTTTACCACTAGGACTACTGGACTCGTGAACCCTGACTAGAACTACTGCAAGTAAGTAGTCAAAATGACTATACCAGTAGTCCTAGTGTTAAGGGTGCATTTACAATGGCCGATTATCGTGAACAAGTGTTCCGAGGAACACTCGTTTCCCTATAATCTTGCCGTGTAAACAGGCTGCCAATCGCCTGACATACAAGAAAAACTATCGTCAAGTGAATTGGCTTTTAAGCCTGCTCAAAAATCATCCCTCTCGGCAGCACATCGTCCGATGCAGATATGATATGTGCTGCCGAGAACAATGACAGTCTGCGCATACTGAATCATTTATTACTGCTTATTCTGAGTGCATCGGAAGCACGGTCGACCCATCTAATCAGGCTATTAAACGACCGCCGATTATACAGGTCATGGTTCAGGTCCATAAATATGCTGACGAATGTCTGGTGGTTTCGACTATCCCAAAATCCCAACCCTATAGAACATCTTTAAGATATCATGGCCCGACAAGCACGATCTGATACAACAATTATTCCAAATCTACGAGCAAAGTCCCGACAGATAACTCAGCCATTGACATTAGAAGCCATGAGTATGGCAGGACAGAAGTCAATCTCCATCGCCAACGTGCGATTTGACCCAGTTACTAAAAACAGCTCAACGTATACAGGCGACGTGGAGGAGGAAAGGAAAATACAGAAAAGGGCAGAGGTTAAACTACGGCACATTGCATCATGTATGATGATCAACGCTTCATTGTAAGGAACATACAGACGCTTTTGTCAAAGGTTTCCTCCTCTCTATATATAGGCTGCTAAATGACACTTCATGCCTCCTCCAGCAAGTGCTCAAGAGGAAAATAAATGCAGTCAAAGCCAGCTAAGACTTACACTGCAGTAATGGCTTCCACCATGTGGAAGAGAAAAAACGGCTTCAGACATGAAAGGGGTCACGAAATTATGAAACGCTCATTTTAGACGAATCCGTCAACCTGAAGGATTCAGCATTTACACTGCTGACTTATAACATGGGGGCAAATATTATTATCAATGTATATCCATGCCCTCCCTACTTTATACAGTGGCTCTAGCCAAAAGCCCCACGAAACGGCCATGTGCACACGCTCAGTATTTTACCTCAGTATTTTACCTCAGTATTTTACCTCAGTATTTTACCTCAGTATTTGTAAGCCAGAACCAGGAGTGGGTGATAAATACAGAAGTGGTGCATATGTTTCTATTAGACTTTTCCTCTGATTGTTCCACTCCTGGTTTTGGCTTACAAATACTGAGGTAAAATACTGACCAAATACTGATATGTGTGAATGTCACCTATAGTGGACATGCAACTAGTAGTCAAAAGTGGCATCCTAAAGGGGGGTCACTATCAGCTTTAGGTCAAACATGCCCCAATAGAAAATATCAAAGGAGAATTATACATATATACCATGGAGGAAGAGTCGGGTGCCAAGAAAGTAGAAGAGCCAAGACATGGATAACTGAAGAGGACTCAGAGAATTTAAAAACTATGGAAATCTCGACTGGCGTAGCCACTAAGTTTCATATAAGTTTCTCATTCACCATCAGACCTCCGGATATTCAGTTTGAAACCTGATCTAAATTTCAGACTTTTCTCCTGTGGGAGAGTCCCTCAAGTAACAGTCTGGAAGTGAGGTCTGTGTATACTCAGGGTGATGCTGTGTATACTGCTCATATATATTAGCACAGCTTCTATCCTGCACTTATTTCCTCTGCATATCCTTTTCTCCATTTTCTATAATCTGTACAGCTTCTATCCTGCACTTATTTCCTCTGCATATCCTTTTCTCCATTTTCTATAATCAGTACAGCTTCTATCCTGCACTTATTTCCTCTGCATATCCTTTTCTCCATTTTCTATAATGAGTACAGCTTCTATCTTGCATTTACTTCCTCTGCATATCCTTTTCCCATTTTCTATAATCAGTACAGCTTCTATCCTGTATTTATTTCCCTGCATATCCTTTTCTCCATTTTCTATAATCAGTACAGCTTCTATCCTGCACTTATTTCCTCTGCATATCATTTTCTCCACTTTGTATAATCTGTAGAGCTTTTACTCTGCACTTATTTCCTCTGCATATCATTTTCTCCACTTTGTATAATCTGTAGAGCTTTTACCCTGCACTTATTTCCTCTGCATATCCTTTTCTCCATTTTCTACAATCAGTACAGCTTCTATCCTGCACTTATTTCCTCTGCATATCCTTTTCTCCATTTTCTATAATCTGTACAGCTTCTATCCTGCACTTATTTCCTCTGCATATCCTTTTCTCCATTTTCTATAATGAGTACAGCTTCTATCCTGCATTTATTTCCTCTGCATATCCTTTTCTCCATTTTCTATAATCAGTACAGCTTCTATCCTGCATTTATTTCCTCTGCATATCATTTTCTCCATTTTCTATAATCAGTACAGCTTTTATCCTGCACTTATTTCCTCTGCATATCCTTTTCTCCATTTTCTATAATCAGTACAGCTTCTATCCTGCACTTATTTCCTCTGCATATCCTTTTCTCCATTTTCTATAATCAGTACAGCTTCTATACTGCACTTATTTCCTCTGCATATCCTTTTCTCCATTTTCTATAATCAGTACAGCTTCAATCCTTCACTTATTTCCTCTGCATATCCTTTTCTCCATTTTCTATAATGAGTACAGCTTCTATCTTGCATTTATTTCCTCTGCATATCCTTTTCTCCATTTTCTTTAATCAGTACAGCTTCTATCCTGCACTTATTTACTATCCATATCTTTTTTCTCAATTTTCTCTAATAGGTTTGTTTTGCCCTCTGTGAGGCTGGATATTGTTCCCTTCTCCCTGTGCTGTTATTTCTAACGTCCCAATCACACATCCGAGCTTTCTGGACTTGTTTTACCCTATTTTGTGCACAGGACACCAACCAATCTTTGGGCCTTTTCACATGACCGTATTTTGCGGATCAAACTCGCCCAATCTGCAAAAAGACTGGGCAGTACATGGATGACATCCTTTTTCCGCAAACTAGGAGGCACTTAGGAAGTCTCAAATGTGTCTTCTACTTCTACAAGAAAAATGGAACACACGCGGATGGCAAAAAATTGCCACATAGTCCCACAAAAGGGATCAAAAGCGGATCCAGCAAACTGATGACAATCAATGTTTTCCACATAAAAAATAACCCTGACGCGCGACTCAGGCCAAAGAGTAAATTCCCATGAATATTTCCTTAGTTTATGAGCAGTAACAGAAGGGACGTGGACCAATTGCAGCCCATGGATGATTTTACACATGGACCTGTGTAATCCTGCATACACCACTGAGTGGAAGCTGTCAATATACAGTGTACACAGAAAGCAGCCAATCAGTGGTGGGGGCGGGATTACAGAGAAGGGGGACTAGGAGGCACGAGACACTTAGTCCTGTAGTGATAATCTCCTGCTGATAAAACACTGATTTTACTGAAACAGTAAAACACAGCCCGGTAAGTGACACATCGCTGGAATCAGGGTCTCTGACCCTACATCGTGCCGCTCTCAGATTAAATAGCAAAAACCTGCTGACAGATTATCTTTAACACTTTGGGAGAGATCTTTTCT
Organism: Ranitomeya imitator; assembly: GCF_032444005.1. NCBI lineage: Eukaryota > Metazoa > Chordata > Amphibia > Anura > Dendrobatidae > Ranitomeya > Ranitomeya imitator. The sequence goes on along the minus strand of NC_091291.1, from coordinate 109,796,864 downwards.
GTACCGAGAAGAACAGGTTATAAGCCTTACAAGAAAATGTCTGAGAAGGGATTACGAAAAACACTTCATAGAGAAGTGGTAAGTGACATTAGCCATAATAAGACAAAAAAAAAATAAAATAAGGACCAATAAATAAAATAAAAAAATTAAAAAAAAAATCTTAAAAAGGAGTTTTCCACAACAATGTTATTAATGACTTATCCATAGGCCAAATGTCTGGAACGCCACCGCGTAATCACACTATTTAGTGGCCGCCCCTACCCAGTACGTGCCAGTGGCCACTAAACAGAGAGATAATCAGCTCCATATGCCGCCAACATCCAGAGCTTTCCCACCACCAACCTGACATTGAGGACCTATATTAAGGGTAGTCCATCAATATCACTGATGAGAAAATCCCCTTTAATCACTTTGACCTTCAGTGTTCGGTCACGGCAGGAGACGGCAGCATCGACCACATGACTGCCGCTGCCGAGCAAAGATCAGCGGAGGATTGACTATGTGAGTAATGTTTTTATCGGATTTGCTGCCATTTATTTTTTATCAAACGTCCTTCAAAGGCTCAATACAACTCGGAGGTTGCGTGTTCATAACCCCTAAGTAAGAGCAAGCCCAAATCTTAGAATCCCTTAGGCCATGTTCACATGCGTTTTTATTTTTCATGGTGCACTTTTTTTTTTTTTTTTTTTAACGCAAATTAAAAACTGCTTTTTAGAGTAGATGCAAAAGCTTTATGCTGTGTGCACAAGTTTTGGATTTTTCGCGATAAAACTGCGAAAAAAACGCTTCCATTAAGCATCCTATTAATTGAATGCAATCCGCAATTCTTGTGCACATGTTTTTTTCCCGCAAAAAAAAAACGCATCGCGGTGAAAAAAACGCAGCATGTTCAATTATTTTGCGGATTTTTCGCAATTTAATGCATTGGGAAGCTCCGGAAAAAAGACAAAACGAAAAATCAGGACAAAAAAAGTGAGAAAAACGCAATAAAAACGGAAAAGTCCGGTTCTGTTCAGGAAATCTCTGCAAAGAATCTTGACATGTGCACATAATAATAATAATAATAATCTTTATTTATATAGCGCCAACATATTCTGCAGCGCTTTACAGTTTAACAGTTTCAAACACAACAGTCATAAGTAACAACGTTAACAATACAATAATTAAGGCACATAGCCTTAAGCTTTCAGAAATCTCATGCACGTGTTTTGTTTTTTTTTGTTTTTGTTTTTTTTAATTCCCCTTGATTAAATTTGAGAAATCTGCAGCAAATTAATTTTTTTGCGGTTTTTTTTTTTTTTTAACCAATAAAAAGCGATGAGAAAGTGCAAAAAAAAAAAAACAAAACAAATTTTTTGGGGGGGTGAATAAAATTTACTTTATTAAACAATGTACTGTAGACAAAACAAAAAACTAATCAGCACCCAAACAAACAGAAGCAAACAAAAAAGGTGGCAAAAACGCGTTAGCTTCACAATGAAGGTCACATTGTCATTGGCTTTCCCATGAAGATCACATTCTGTTTGCTTGGTAACAGGTTTGGGAAGACGCAAGGTCAAAGGACTGTTTTGGACTTGTGTAACGGGCGTAACCGGGTGCCCTGGAGATCTAATGGCGGTCAACACAAAATCAATAGGCTCCGACTTCCAGTAAGGACGTACTACTGCACTCAGCATGCATAGGATGTACAAGCAGCCAGCATTACTTATACATACAGGATCTCGCTCCATAGAAAAACATCATGACCTACATACGATGGATGCTGCACATCACCCATTCCTTAGTCATACGTGAAACCGAGAAGTTACCACCGCTCGTAACATCACGATTTCTAAGCCAAACCAGTGGGAGGACTAAATTCTGCTCTCACACGGCGGCGCCTAATTGTGCAGCTCAGTTAGGACTTTATGATTCTCACATACTTAAAGGAATTGTCCAGATAAAAATAAAGAAAAAGTGGTTTTACTCCGTTTACAGTAAAAATGAGCGCACTCACTAATATTCAGGGTCTGAAAAAAAATTAACACTCGTCAGTAAATTCATGCTGCCCGAAGAATGACTCAGAGCTTGGGTGCACGACGGCAGTCAGGTAGGTGCCGGGGACTATGAGAAGAGACTGGACTACTCCGACGCTGCCCTCGTCCGGTTTCGCGCATTACTGTAGTTGATTGACAGGTCTCTCCCGTGTGTGGTCGAGTTGTGAAGGAAGCCATCCGGAGGCGGCACCGGACTAGTCGGGGTCTCCCTCTATGGTCCGCGGCCGGATCGTCAAACTAGGTTTCCGCCAAAACTACTGAGCGTTTCCGAGAAAAACATCCCTAACTGCAATGGAGGCAATCAAGTGACAGGTTCGATGGAGGAAATATCCTAAAATAGCTAAATAATCTGTACTCGCCTATTTAATCCACCACTCCGGTGTGCCATGTGTGTCTTTGTTTACCTTTGCAATATTGATGGCATTGCCGACTATCCTCATGCCATACACCACTGCGGGCAGTGATTGGCTGCAGGGCTCATACAGAAAAATGGGGACATCATCAATGCAGCAAGGTTGATAAATACTGTTAGAAAAGGACAGGAGCGGTAGTATAGGCTCTCTTGTTTTTTATACCATTCCCTACTGGTGGATTTTCCTCGGATGTCGAAAAACTCCTTAAAGAAAACGGCTTCAAGCTTGAAATACCAGCACCGGTCCCGGCAGATGTGTTTCTGGCTGACTGCCTGGCTCCTTTCAATAGGCAAGCTAGGCTTCTTCTTGACATCGTCCATGTCCAAAAAAATGGGGCTGACTTGGCAATTGAAATAAACCTGTCAGCCAGGCCCTTCATACACATCTTTGACACAGGGAGGAGGCCGTCTCCTGCTTGACTAAGAAGCCAGAAGTGGACTTACTAGGATCCGGTCGATATATCGCCATCCTGCCAACTTTCTTAATTAAAGTATATTATATTTTCGGCATCTTAATTCACAAAAAAATATTTGGAGCCTTGAGTTGCCACTACACAGATACTGAACAACAGCCACTGTCAGCACATGATGCTTGAGCAATAAGGTTGGTACAGTACTAATAGCTCTATTTTTATTATTGGTAGGCTTTGCCAATATTAAGGACGAAACATCTGTTGATCCGAGCCATAAAGGCAAATAAAACATAAAAAAATTATAATAGCTTTTCTATACAGCAAAAGTAGGAGAGAGGAATTTATTTTATGTATCAGCACTACAATGTTGGCTGCTCATGACTTTCTTGACCTTAAAGGGGACCCATCACCTTCTCAGAAACTTTCTAGTAAAAGACGACAAAATATAAATCCCTTTCAAATATGTAGAATTATGAAAATGAAAACATTTCCTCACCAATTTAATGGTGAAAGTCTGGGCCCTTTAAGAGGAGACTGAAGTTGGCTCAAATTGGGATCTCCACTGTCTGATTATTTACCAGCTGTGTAAGACTTCCTGCTTCTGAGCTGGTAGATACAATTGTATGGGGGCGAAACCTTGTAAATACAGGAGAGTTTCTTACTTCTGCTGAATGCAGTTATGTGCGGCAGTGTAAGATGGATCTCTGTATAATATGGAGCAGAACCAGGAGGATAGAAGCAGCAATACAGGCAAATCCTACAGTCTGCTCTGACTGGTTTGGCTGTTGCTGGCTGGCTCTCTACAGCAGGTAATAGGAGATTCTGATCAACCCTTTACAGGCAGCCGTGTCCTCCTCTTTGCAGATTAAGCCTTTCGAAACAGTTATGTTCCCCTCCTGCAGATTGACTCTTTAGAGGCAACGGTATACTCTTCTTTAATCTTTCCTCCAGTCAGAATCCCCAAAGTCCTTACAAGTGTTTTTCACTTTTTAAAAAATGGACCCCAACAAAATCAGATAGTAGTAGAAAAACAAATATAGTTGTCAGCCCCCTACCCCACCACTGCTATGTTAGCTGTGGGACTGACATCACGACTACAACATAAATCACCACTGCAGTCAATTACCAAGTTTGCCGCCTCTAAACAACAGAGCCTCTGAACTCAGTGACTGGCTGCAGCGGTGATGATTGCTATAATCTTGATATCACAGCACAGGAACTACACTGTAGCAGTGGTGGGAGACCCTCTGGACTGAGGGACTGTGATTACTCTCTCCATTTGTTTGTTTTTTCAAGTACTACAGTGGGGAAAATAAGTATTTGATACACTGACAATTTTGCAAGTTTTCCCACCAGCAAAGAATGGAGAGGTCTGTCATTTTTTTATCATCGGTACACTTCAACTGTGAGAGACCGAATCTAAAAATAAAAACAGAAAAAAAACATTGTATGACTTTAAAATAATTAAATTGCATTTTATTGCATGAAGTATTTGATCACCTACCAAATAGCAATAATTCTGGCTCTAACAGACCTGTTAGTTTTTCGCACTCAGTACCTGTATTAATAAATTGCACCTGTATGAAAGACACCTGTCCACACACTCAATCACATTCCAACCTCTCCACCATGGCCAAGACCAAAGAGCTGTCTAAGGACACCAGGGACAGAACTGTAGACCTGTACAAAGCGGGAATGGATAATAGGACAATAGGCAAGTACAATGGTGAGAAGGCAACAACTGTTGGCACAATTATTAGAAAATGGAAGAAACACAAGATGACTGTCAATCTTCCTTGGTCTGGGCTCCATGCAAGATCTCGTGTCGTGCGGTAAGGATGATTCTGAGAAAGGTCAGGAATCAGCCCAGAACTACACTGGAAAACATGGTCAATGACCTGAAGAGAGCAGGGACCACAGTCTCAAATATTACCATTAGTAACACACTACGCCATCATGGATTAAAATCCCACTAGTCCACGTGCTCACACAAGCACATGTCCAGGCCTGTTTGAAGTTCGCCAATGACCATCAGAATGATCCGGAGGAGGCATGGGAGCAGGTCATGTGGTCAGATGAGACCAAAATAGAACTTTTTGGTATCAACTCCACTCGCCGGGTTTGGAGGAAGAAAAAGGATGAGTAGAACCCCAAGAACACCATTCCAACCGTGAAGCATGGTGGGGGAAACATCATATTTTGAGTGTGCTTTTCTGCAAAGGGGATATGTCGACTGCACTGTACTGAAGAGAGGATGAATGGGGTCATGTATCACGAGATTTTGGCCAACCTCCTTCCCTCATTAAGAGCACTGAAGATGAGTTATGTCTGGGTCTTCCAGCACAACAGTGACATGAAACACACAGCCAGGGCAATTAACGTCAAAAACTACAGGAAACGTCTGACCTCTGTAATTGCAAACAAAGGTTTCTGTACCAACTATTAAGTTCTGTTTTTCTATTGTATCATGCAATAAAATGCAAATTAATTATGTAAAAATCATACAATGTGATTATGTTTTTTATTCTTAGATCCTGTCTCTCACAGGTGAAGTGTACCTACCATTAAAATTACAGACCCCTCCATTCTTTGTAGGTGGGAAAACTTGCAAAATTGGCAGCGTATCAAATACTTATTTTCCCCACTGTATCTGGTCAGTTGGGGTACATGTCTCTAAAAGTGGAAAACTCCTTTAATACTCAGCACAGTCCAGTCATCCTGCGGATACATCTACATTTTACACTATTAGTTTAAAAAAAAAAGTTGTGCAAATTAGGTGGAACGTAAAACTCCGGGTAAATTCTGAAAAGTTGAATACCAAGGTCACGCAAATAAATCCTGGTTATAGAGCATGGAACATGAAACATCTGTCACCTCTGAGCTCTAGCTCCCTCCCCATAAGTGCTACTACTTTTGTCATTTTTAACAAAAATGGAATATAGACACGTTTTTAAGATTAGACGAGTGCCCTCCCTATTTCTTACACAAAATTCTCATGTATTATTACTATTATTATTATTATTATTATTATTATATTCCCGCTGCACCCCTGGGAATTTGTTTTTGGTTTCAAATCCACCGCTTAAGTTCCAGAAATATTGACCTTTTTGTTTTGTGCTATTTTTTAGGTTTTGTTTTTTTACCAAGGGGGCATTTCTCATAGGGTAATAGTGCAGAGCAGCCTAAAGACACGCCCCAGAGGATCCGGTGAACAACATCTCCTTGTAAAGACCATAAAAACTGGCAATAAATAAAAATGTCCATATCTATGGAACTAAATGGCTGATTAACAAATAAACAAACAAGGAAAAATTAGAATACAATACTCTGGGGAACATTGGTATAATAATTTTTACTCTTTTTTTATTTTCAAAGTGATATGTGGCCAATTCACACAGCAGGACCGGGACGCCACGTCTTCCTCTGTACTCTGCAGAAATGAGGCAAATGTTCTTACTAGAAGATTTTTGATACGTACATTTGATCTGAAGCACATACATATTCAATGGATGGATGGCTGTTGTGAATTTTGTTGTCGGGCTCCCTCCTGTGGTCATGAATGGTACTTCGGCTGGTTCTGTCCATGGACTTCCTCTGGTGGGTGTTTAAGAGTTTCCTTCCACAGGTGACGAGGTTAATTCGTTAGCAGGCTGCTCTATTTAACTCCACTTAGATCTTTTCTCCATGCCACCTGTCAATGTTCCAGTATTGGTCTAGTTCACTCCTGGATCGTTCTTGTGACCTGTCTTCCCAGCAGAAGCTAAGTTCCAGCTTGTATTTCTTTGGTTTGCTATTTTTCTGTCCAGCTTGCTATTTTTATTGTTGTCTTGCTTGCTGGAAGCTCTGGGACGCAGAGGGAGCGCCTCCGCACCGTGAGTCGGTGCGGAGGGTCTTTTTGCGCCCTCTGCGTGGTCTTTTTGTAGGTTTTTCTGCTGACCGCAAAGTAACCTTTCCTATCCTCGGTCTGTTCAGTAAGTCGGGCCTCACTTTGCTAAATCTATTTCATCTGTGTGTTTGTATTTTCATCTTTACTCACAGTCATTATATGTGGGGGGCTGCCTTTTCCTTTGGGGAATTTCTCTGAGGCAAGGTAGGCTTTATTTTTCTTTCTTCAGGGCTAGCTAGTTCCTTAGGCTGTGCCGAGTTGCATAGGGAGCGTTAGGCGCAATCCACGGCTATTTCTAGTGTGTTTGATAGGATTAGGGATTGCGGTCAGCAGAGTTCCCACGTCCCAGAGCTCGTCCTTTATTATCAGTAACTATCAGGTCATTCCATGTGCTCTTAACCACCAGGTCCATTATTGTACTGACCACCAGGTCATAACAGTACAGGTGGCCCAAAGTACTAATGCATCTCAATAGAGAGATAAGAGAAGTTCTGAGACCATTTTTTTTCTTTGCACTGTGTTTTGTCTCTCTTTTCCCCTTTACCTCTGGGTTGTTCAGGACACAGATGTAAACATGGACATTCAAGGTCTGTCCTCTTGGATGGATAATCTCACTACAAGGGTACAAAACATTCAAGATTTTGTGGTTCAGAATCCGATGTCAGAGCCTAGGATTCCAATTCCTGATTTGTTTTTTGGTGATAGATCTAAGTTCTTGAATTTCAAAAATAATTGTAAATTGTTTCTTGCCTTGAAACCTCGCTCCTCAGGTGACCCTGTTCAACAAGTAAAGATCATTATTTCCTTGTTACGTGGTGACCCTCAAGACTGGGCATTTTCCCTTGCGCCAGGAGATCCGGCATTGCGTGATGTTGATGCGTTTTTTCTGGCGCTTGGATTGCTTTATGACGAACCTAATTCAGTGGATCAGGCAGAGAAAATCTTGCTGGCTCTGTGTCAGGGTCAGGATGAAGCGGAGATATATTGTCAGAAGTTTAGAAAGTGGTCTGTGCTCACTCAGTGGAATGAATGTGCCCTGGCAGCAATCTTCAGAAAGGGTCTCTCTGAAGCCCTTAAGGATGTCATGGTGGGATTTCCCATGCCTGCTGGTCTGAATGAGTCTATGTCCTTGGCCATTCAGATCGATCGACGCTTGCGTGAGCGTAAAGCTGTGCACCATTTGGCGGTACTATCTGAGCATGGGCCTGAGCCTATGCAATGTGATAGGACTTTGACCAGAGCTGAACGGCAAGAACACAGACGTCGGAATGGGCTGTGTTTTTACTGTGGTGATTCCACTCATGCTATCTCAGATTGTCCTAAGCGCACTAAGCGGTTCGCTAGGTCTGCCACCATTGGTACGGTACAGTCTAAATTTCTATTGTCCGTTACTCTGATTTGCTCTTTATCATCCTATTCTGTTATGGCATTTGTGGATTCAGGCGCTGCCCTGAATTTGATGGACTTGGAGTATGCTAGGCGCTGTGGTTTTTTCTTGGAGCCCTTGCAGTATCCTATTCCATTGAGAGGAATTGATGCTACGCCTTTGGCCAAGAATAAGCCTCAGTACTGGATCCAATTGACCATGTGCATGGCTCCTGCACATCAGGAGGATATTCGCTTTTTGGTGTTGCATAATCTGCATGATGTGGTCGTTTTGGGGTTGCCATGGCTACAGGTTCATAATCCAGTATTGGACTGGAAATCTATGTCTGTGTCCAGCTGGGGTTGCCAGGGGGTGCATGGTGATGTTCCATTTTTGTCTATTTCGTCTTCCACTCCTTCTGAAGTTCCAGAGTTTTTGTCGGATTATCGGGATGTATTTGATGAGCCCAAAGCCAGTGCCCTACCTCCTCATAGGGATTGCGATTGTGCAATTAATTTGATTCCTGGTAGTAAGTTTCCTAAGGGCCGATTGTTCAATTTATCTGTGCCAGAACACGCCGCTATGCGGAGTTATATAAAGGAATCCTTGGAGAAGGGTCATATTCGACCGTCGTCATCACCGTTAGGAGCAGGGTTATTTTTTGTGGCCAAGAAGGATGGTTCTTTGAGACCTTGTATTGATTACCGCCTTCTTAATAAAATTACAGTCAAATTTCAGTATCCTTTGCCGTTGCTGTCTGATTTGTTTGCTCGTATTAAAGGGGCTAGTTGGTTCACCAAGATAGATCTTCGAGGGGCGTATAATCTTGTGTGTATTAAACAAGGCGATGAATGGAAAATAGCATTTAATATGCCCGAGGGCCATTTTGAGTACCTGGTTATGCCATTCGGGCTTTCCAATGCTCCATCAGTATTTCAGTCCTTTATGCATGACATCTTCCGAGAGTACCTGGATAAATTCCTGATTGTGTATTTGGATGATATTTTGGTCTTTTCGGATGATTGGGAGTCTCATGTAAAGCAGGTCAGAATGGTGTTCCAGGTCCTTCGTGCGAATTCCTTGTTTGTGAAGGGGTCAAAGTGTCTCTTTGGAGTTCAGAAGGTTTCATTTTTGGGGTTCATTTTTTGCCCTTCTACTATCAAGATGGACCCTGTTAAAGTCCAGGCCATTTACGATTGGACTCAGCCGACATCTGTGAAGAGCCTGCAAAAGTTCCTGGGCTTTGCTAATTTTTATCGGCGCTTCATCGCTAATTTTTCTACTGTTGCTAAACCGTTGACTGATTTGACCAAGAAGGGTGCTGATGTGGTCAATTGGTCTTCTGCAGCTGTAGAGGCTTTTCAGGAGTTGAAGCGTCGTTTTTCTTCTGCCCCTGTGTTGTGCCAGCCAGATGTTTCGCTCCCGTTTCAGGTTGAGGTTGATGCTTCTGAGATTGGAGCAGGGGCTGTTTTGTCGCAAAGAAGTTCTGATGGCTCGGTGATGAAGCCATGTGCTTTCTTTTCTAGAAAGTTTTCGCCTGCTGAGCGTAATTATGATGTTGGTAATCGTGAATTGTTGGCCATGAAGTGGGCATTCGAGGAGTGGCGTCATTGGCTTGAAGGAGCCAAGCATCGCGTGGTGGTCTTGACAGATCACAAGAATTTGACTTATCTTGAGTCTGCCAAACGGTTGAATCCGAGACAGGCTCGATGGTCGTTATTTTTCTCCCGTTTTGATTTTGTGGTTTCGTACCTTCCGGGCTCTAGGAATGTGAAGGCTGATGCCCTGTCAAGGAGTTTTGTGCCTGACTCTCCGGGTGTTCCTGAGCCGGCGGGTATTCGCAAAGAGGGGGTAATTTTGTCTGCCATCTCCCCTGATTTGCAGCGGGTGCTGCAAAAATTTCAGGCTGATAGACCTGACCGTTGCCCAGCGGAGAAACTGTTTGTCCTTGATAGATGGACTAGTAGAGTTATCTCTGAGATTCATTGTTCAGTGTTGGCTGGGCATCCTGGAATCTTTGGTACCAGAGATTTGGTGGCTAGATCCTTTTGGTGGCCGTCTTTGTCACGAGATGTGCGTTCTTTTGTGCAGTCCTGTGGGACTTGTGCTCGGGCTAAGCCCTGCTGTTCTCGTGCCAGTGGGTTGCTTTTGCCCTTGCCGGTCCCGAAGAGGCCCTGGACGCATATTTCTATGGATTTTATTTCGGATCTCCCCGTCTCTCAAAAGATGTCGGTCATTTGGGTGGTTTGTGATCGCTTTTCTAAGATGGTCCATTTAGTACCTTTGTCTAAATTGCCTTCCTCCTCTGATTTGGTGCCATTATTTTTCCAGCATGTGGTTCGTTTACATGGTATCCCGGAGAACATCGTTTCTGACAGAGGTTCCCAGTTTGTTTCGAGGTTTTGGCGATCCTTTTGTGCTAGGATGGGCATTGATTTGTCTTTTTCCTCGGCTTTCCATCCTCAGACAAATGGCCAAACCGAACGAACTAATCAAACTTTGGAAACATATCTGAGATGCTTTGTTTCTGCTGATCAGGATGATTGGGTGTCCTTTTTGCCGTTGGCTGAGTTCGCCCTTAATAATCGGGCCAGCTCGGCTACTTTGGTTTCGCCATTTTTCTGCAATTCTGGTTTCCATCCTCGTTTCTCTTCAGGGCAGGTTGAGTCTTCGGACTGTCCTGGTGTAGATACTGTGGTGGATAGGTTGCAGCAGATTTGGACTCATGTGGTGGACAATTTGACATTGTCCCAGGAGAAGGCTCAACGTTTCGCTAACCGCCGGCGCTGTGTGGGTCCCCGACTTCGTGTTGGGGATTTGGTTTGGTTGTCATCTCGTTATGTTCCTATGAAGGTTTCCTCTCCTAAGTTTAAGCCTCGTTTCATTGGTCCGTATAAGATTTCTGAGGTTATCAATCCTGTGTCGTTTCGTTTGGCCCTTCCTGCTTCTTTTGCCATCCATAATGTGTTCCATAGGTCGTTATTGCGGAGATACGTGGCGCCTGTGGTTCCATCCGTTGATCCTCCTGCCCCGGTGTTGGTTGAGGGGGAGTTGTAGTATGTGGTGGAGAAAATTTTGGATTCTCGTGTTTCGAGACGGAAACTCCAGTACCTGGTCAAGTGGAAGGGTTATGGTCAGGAAGATAATTCCTGTGTTTTTGCCTCTGATGTTCATGCTGCCGATCTGGTTCGTGCCTTTCATTTGGCTCATCCTGGTCGGCCTGGGGGCTCTGGTGAGGGTTCGGTGACCCCTCCTCAAGGGGGGGTACTGTTGTGAATTCTGTTGTCGGGCTCCCTCCTGTGGTCATGAATGGTACTTCGGCTGGTTCTGTCCATGGACTTCCTCTGGTGGGTGTTTCTGAGTTTCCTTCCACAGGTGACGAGGTTAATTCGCTAGCAGGCTGCTCTATTTAACTCCACTTAGATCTTTGCTCCATGCCACCTGTCAATGTTCCAGTATTGGTCTAGTTCACTCCTGGATCGTTCTTGTGACCTGTCTTCCCAGCAGAAGCTAAGTTCCAGCTTGTATTTCTTTGGTTTGCTATTTTTCTGTCCAGCTTGCTATTTTTATTGTTGTCGTGCTTGCTGGAAGCTCTGGGACGCAGAGGGAGCGCCTCCGCACCGTGAGTCGGTGCGGAGGGTCTTTTTGCGCCCTCTGCGTGGTCTTTTTGTAGGTTTTTGTGCTGCCCGCAAAGTAACCTTTCCTATCCTCGGTCTGTTCAGTAAGTCGGGCCTCACTTTGCTAAATCTATTTCATCTCTGTGTTTGTATTTTCATCTTTACTCACAGTCATTATATGTGGGGGGCTGCCTTTTCCTTTGGGGAATTTCTCTGAGGCAAGGTAGGCTTTATTTTTCTTTCTTCAGGGCTAGCTAGTTCCTTAGGCTGTGCCGAGTTGCATAGGGAGCGTTAGGCGCAATCCATAGCTATTTCTAGTGTGTTTGATAGGATTAGGGATTGCGGTCAGCAGAGTTCCCACATCCCAGAGCTCGTCCTTTATTATCAGTAACTATCAGGTCATTCCGTGTGCTCTTAACCACCAGGACCATTATTGTCCTGACCACCAGGTCATAACAGATGGCCTATCTATAATTATATGTAAATATAGAAGTTATTAAGAAGACGTTAAGTAAGGATTAGGAACGTTATTCTGCATCGCCAGTAAAAACAGAGCATAGCCTCCTTACGACACTTTGGCACTCTCCACAGGGAGAGATCTTACCCCTTAGACCAGAGGTGTCAAACTGCATTCCTCGAGGGCTGCAAACAAGTCGTGTTTTCAGGATTTCCTTGTGTTGCACAGGTGATAATGTAATCACCTGCCCAGAATGATTCCATCACCTGTGCAATACTACGGAAATCCTGAAAACATGACCTGTTTGCAGCCCTCGAGGAATGCAGTGTGACACCTCTGCCTTAGACCCATGTCAGAAGCCTCTTATACAGCCAAATCAGCTCCTTGCTTTGCATCGAGGAGAAGCAAATACCCCGGAACATGGTCTAATTTTTATCCTAAGCCATGTGGCAAGGTTTGTTATAGGGTCAATTTTGACTTTTAGGATTGGTACTTCAAAAAAGTAGCACTAGGTACAAGTCCTCAAGACAATTTGCCTATATAACTAAGAAACAGCTAGTGCGCCCCTGGAAAAGATGACGGCTCATAGGTAGAAGTATATTAAAGACTAGATGGTGACCCAATTGTAACGCATCGAGTATTCTAGAATAGGCATGTCCACGTAGTATATTGCACAGCCACGAAGTATATTGCCCAGTCACGTAGTATATTGCCCAGCCACGAAGTATATTGCCCAGCCACGTAGTATATTGCCCAGTCACGTAGTATATTGCCCAGCCACGTAGTATATTGCCCAGCCACGTAGTATATTGCTCAGCCACGTAGTATAGAGCACAGAGCCACGTAGTATATTGCCCAGCCACGTAGCATATTGCAGAGCGAGGCAGTATATTGTTCAGCCACGTAGTATATTGTGCAGCCATGTAGTATATTGCCCAGCCTTGTAGTATATTGCACAGCGACGTAGTATATTGCCCAAGCCACGTAGTATATTGCACAGCGACGTAGTGTATTGCCCAGCCTTGTAGAATACAGCACAGAGCCACGTAGGATATTGCCCAGTGACGTACAATATTACCGAGCCACGTATGTCACAGGTTAAAAAAAATAAATAAATAAACATACTCACCTAACGATCCGAGGGCCCCTTGTAGTTGAACATACTCACCATTCTTGTCGCTTTTCCTCAGCGTCCCGTCTGTCCGCCTCCTGGGATCGTGTGCAGATGGGCGCGCGGCTGCCGCCATCTTGCGTTCCCAGGATGCTTTGCGAAATTATCCATATGACTTAGTGGTCTCGCGAGACCGCTAGGTCTTATGGGTAATTTCGCAAAGCATCGCTGGGAAAGGAAGATGGCGGCGGGCGCCAGCGGCTCAGCGGACAACGGAGGGTGAGTATAGCAGTTTTTTTATTTTTTTTTTAACTATTTTTAACATTAGTTTCTTTTACTATTGATGCCACATAGACAGCATCAATAGTAAAAGGTTGGGGACACACAGGGTTAATAGCAGCGGTAACGGAATGCGTTACTGCCGGCATTAACCCTGTGTTAGCGGTGGCCGGAGGGGAGTATGGAGCGTGCGGGGAGCGGAGCGCCAGGGACACAGTGCGGGGAGCGGAGCGCCGGGGACACAGTGCGGGGAGCGGAGCGCCGGGGACACAGTGCGGGGAGCGGAGTGCCGGGGACACAGTGCGGGGAGCGGAGCGCCGGGGACAGCGAGTGCGGGTAGAATGGAGCGGCCATTTTCTTCCGGACTGTGCCCGTCGCTGATTGGTCGTGGCTGTTTTGCGGCGACCAATCAGCGACTTGGATTTCCATGATAGACAGAGGCCAGGACCAATGAGTATCCGTAACAGAAGGACAGACAGACGGAAGTACCCCTTAGACAATTATGTATATAGATAGATAGAAGAAGTATGTTTACCAGGATCAAACAGGCACCTTCATCAGGTTGTATAATATCTGGTCTGATGAAGGCAATCACTGAGCACAGAAACGGATAAGCTCATTAACCCCTTCCCGACCTTTGACGCATACGCTGCGTCATGAAAGTCGGTGCCATTCCGACCCATGACGCAGCATATGCGTCATGGAAAGATCGCGTCCCTGCAGATCGGGTGAAAGGGTTAACTCCCATTTCACCCGATCTGCAGGGACAGGGGGAGTGGTAGTTTAGCCCAGGGGGGGTGGCTTCACCCCCTCGTGACTACGATCGCTCTGATTGGCTGTTGAAAGTGAAACTGCCAATCAGAGCGATTTGTAATATTTCACCTAAAACAATGGTGAAATATTACAATCCAGCCATGGCCGATGCTGCAATATCATCGGCCATGGCTGGACACACTAATGTGCACCCACCCCACTCCTCCGATCGCCCCCCCAGCCCCCGGATCTGTGGCCTGCTCCCCTCGGTCCTGTGCTCCGCTCCCCCGTCCTCCTGCCCGCTCCCCCCGTGCTCCAATCACACCCCCGTGCTCCAATCACACCCCCCGTGCTCCAATCAAACCCCCCCGCACTCCGATCCCCCCCCGCACAGCGATCCACCCCCCCCGCACAGCGATTCCCCCCCCCGTGCTCCGATCCACCCGCCCGCACAGCGATCCCCCACTCCGTGCTCCAATCCACCCCCCCGTGTTCCGATCCACCCCCCCCGTGCTCCGACGCCCCCCCCCCCGTGCCCTGATCTCCCCCCCCATTATACTTACCTGGCCTCCCGGGGACCGTCCGTCTTCTTTCCTGGGCGCCGCCATCTTCCAAAATGGCGGGCGCATGTGCAGTGCGCCCGCCGAATCTGCCGGCCGGCAGATTAGTTCCAGAGTGAATTTTGATCACTGAGATATAACCTATCCCAGTGATCAAAATAAAAAAAAATAGTAAATGACCCCCCCCCACCTTTGTCACCCCCATAGGTAGGGACAATAAAAATTTTTTTTTTTTTTCCACTAAGGTTGGGGTTAGGGGTAGGGTTAGTGTTAGGGGTAGGGTTAGGGGTAGGGTTAGGGGTAGGGTTAGGGTTTCGGTATGTGCACACGTATTCTGGTCCTCTGCGGATTTTTCCGCTGCGGATTTGATAAATCCGCAGTGCTAAACCGCTGCGGATTTATGGCGGATTTACCATGTTTTTTCTGCGCATTTCAATGCGGTTTTACAACAGCGATATTCTATTTGAGCAGTTGTAAAACCGCTGCGGAATCCGCAGAAAGAAGTGACATGCTGCGGAATGTAAACCGCTGCGTTTCCGTGCAGTTTTTCTGCAGCATGTGTACAGCGATTTTTGTTTTCCATAGGTTTACATTGAACTGTAAACTCATGGGAAACTGCTGCGGATCCGCAGCGTTTTCCGCAGCGTGTGCACATACCTTTAGAATTAGGCTATGTGCACACGGTGCGGATTTGGCTGCGGATTCGCAGCAGTGTTCCATCAGGTTTACAGTACCATGTAAACATATGGAAACCAAATCCGCTGTGCCCATGGTGCGGAAAATACCGCGCGGGAACGCTGCGTTGTATTTTCCGCAGCATGTCAATTCTTTGTGCGGATTCCGCAGCGTTTTACACCTGTTCCTCAATAGGAATCCGCAGGTGAAATCCGGACAAAAAACACTGGAAATCCGCGGTAAATCCGCAGGTAAAACGCAGTGCCTTTTACCCGCGGATTTTTCAAAAATGGTGCTGAAAAATCTCATACGAATCCGCAACGTTGGCACATAGCCTTAGGGCTAGGGTTGGGTTGGAATTAGGGTTGTGGTTAGGGTTAGGGGTGTGTTGGGGTTACGGGTGTGTTGGGGTTAGGGTTGTGATTAGGGTTACGGCTACAGTTAGGATAAGGGTTAGGGGTGTGTTGGAGTTAGAATTGAGGGGTTTCCACTGTTTAGGCACATCAGGGGGTCTCCAAACGCAACATGGCGCCACCATTGATTCCAGCCAATCTTGTATTCAAAAAGTCAAATGGTGCTCCCTCACTTCCGAGCCCCGACGTGTGCCCAAACAGTGGTTTACCCCCACATATGGGGTACCAGCATACTCAGGACAAACTGCGCAACAATTACTGGGGTCCAATTTCTCCTGTTACCCTTGTGAAAATAAAGAAATGCTTGCTAAAACATCATTTTTGAGGAAAGAAAAATGATTTTTTATTTTCACGGCTCTGCGTTGTAAACGTCTGTGAAGCAATTGGGGGTTCAAAGTGCTCACCACATATCTAGATAAGTTCCTTGGGGGGTCTAGTTTCTAAAATGGGGTCACTTGTGGGGGGTTTCTACTGTTTAGGCACACCAGGGGCTCTGCAAACGCAATGTGACGCCCGCAGACCATTCCATCAAAGTCTGCATTTCAAAAGTCACTACTTCCCTTCTGAGCCCCGACGTGTGCCCAAACAGTGGTTTACCCCCACACATGGGGTATCAGCGTACTCAGGAGAAACTGGACAACAACTTGAGTAAGGCGGCACGACCGTTGAAACGCGTATGATTTTAATGCACTTTAAGCCTGTGACTGTCACTGGTATGAATCACCCGTTTTTGTGTCTATGGATATGAAGATGGACTTTGGATTTATGTGCTTTTAACGAATATGGAATAAAAGGTATTTTTTATGGACAGCACCCGCGCTGGACTTCTGCTTTTTCCAACAACTTTTGGGGTCCAATTTCTCCTGTAACCCTTGGGAAAATAAAAAATTCTGGGCTAAATAATTATTTTTGAGGAAAGAAAACGTATTTATTATTTTCACGGCTCTGCATTATAAACTTCTATGAAGCACTTGGGGGTTCAAAGTGCTCACCACACATCTAGATAAGTTCCTTGGGGGTCTAGTTTCTAAAATGGGGTCACTTGTGGGGGGTTTCTACTGTTTAGGCACATCAGGGGCTCTGCAAACGCAACGTGACGCCCGCAGAGCATTCCATCAAAGTCTGCATTTCAAAACGTCACTACTTCAATTCCGAGCCCCGGCATGTGCCCAAACAGTAGTTTACCCCCACATATGGGGTATCACCGTACTCAGGAGAAACTGGACAACAAATATTGGGGTCAAATTTCTCCTGTTACCCTTGGGAAAATTAAAAAATTCTGGGCTAAATAATTATTTTTGAGGAAAGAAAACTTATTTATTATTTTCACGGCTCTGCATTATAAACTTCTATGAAGCACTTGGGGGTTCAAAGTGCTCACCACACATCTAGATAAGTTCCTTTCGGGGTCTAGTTTCCAAAATGGGGTCACTTGTGGGGGGTTTCTACTGTTAAGCCACATCAGGGGCTCTGCAAACGCAACGTGACGCCCACAGAGCATTCCATCAAAGTCTGCATTTCAAAACGTCACTACTTCAATTCTGAGCCTCGGCATGTGCCCAAACAGTGGTTTACCCCCACATATGGGGTATCAGCGTACTCAGGAGAAACTGGACAACAACTTTTGGGATCCAATTTCTCCTGTTACCCTTGGGAAAATAAAAAATTCTGGGCTAAATAATTATTTTTGAGGAAAGAAAACGTATTTATTATTTTCACGGCTCTGCATTATAAACTTCTATGAAGCACTTGGGGGTTCAAAGTGCTCACCACACATCTAGATAAGTTCCTTTCGGGGTCTAGTTTCCAAAATGGGGTCACTTGTGGGGGGTTTCTACTGTTAAGCCACATCAGGGGCTCTGCAAACGCAACGTGACGCCCACAGAGCATTCCATCAAAGTCTGCATTTCAAAATGTCACTACTTCACTTCCGAGCCCCGGCATTTGCCCAAACAGTGGTTTACCCCCACATATGGGGTATCAGCGTACTCAGGAGAAACTGGACAACAACTTTTGGGGTCAAATTTCTCCTGTGACCCTTTGTAAAATAAAAAATTGCAGGCTAAAAGATCATTTTTGAGAAAATATTTTTTTTTTTTATTTTCATGGCTCTGCGTTATAAACTTCTGTGAAGCACTTGGGGGTTCAAAGTCCTCACCACACATCTAGATTAGTTCCTTTGGGGGTCTAGTTTCCAAAATGGGGTCATTTCTGGGGGATCTCCAATGTTTAGGCACACAGGGGCTCTCCAAACGTGACATGGTGTCCGCTAATGATTGGAGCTAATTTTCCATTTAAAAAGCCAAATGGCGTGCCATCCCTTCCGAGCCCTGCCGTGCGCCCAAACAGTGGTTTACCCCCACATATGGGGTATCAGCGTACTCAGGACAAACTGGACAACAATATTTGCGGTCCAATTTCTCCTATTATCCTTGGCAAAATAGGAAATTCCAGGCTAAAAAAATCATTTTTGAGGAAAGAAAAATTATTTTTTATTTTCATGGCTCTGCGTTATAAACTTCTGTGAAGCACCTGGGGGTTTAAAGTGCTCAATATGCATCTAGATAAGTTCCTTGGGGGGTCTAGTTTCCAAAATGGGGTCACTTGTGGGGGAGCTCCAATGCATAGGCACACAGGGGCTCTCCAAACGCGACATGGTGTCCGCTAACAAATGGAGCTAATTTTCCATTCAAAAAGTCAAATGGCGCTCCTTCCCTTCCAAGCCCTGCCGTGCGCCCAAACAGTGGTTTACCCCCACATATGAGGTATCAGCGTACTCAGGACAAATTGGACAACAACTTTCGTGGTTCAGTTTCTCCTTTTACCATTGGGAAAATAAAAAAATTGTTGCTACAATATAATTTTTGTGACTAAAAAGTTAAATGTTCATTTTTTCCTTCCATGTTGCTTCTGCTGCTGTGAAGCACCTGAAGGGTTAATAAACTTCTGGAATGTGGTTTTGTGCACCTTGAGGGGTGCAGTTTTTAGAATGGTGTCACTTTTGGGTATTTTCAGCCATATAGACCCCTCAAACTGACTTCAAATGTGAGGTGGTCCCTAAAAAAAATGGTTTTGTAAATTTCGTTGTAAAAATGACAAATCGCTGGTCAAATTTTAACCCTTATAACTTCCTAACAAAAAAAAATTTGGTTTCCAAAATTGTGCTGATGTAAAGTAAACATGTGGGAAATGTTATTTATTAACTATTTTGTGTCACATATCTCTCTGGTTTAACAGAATAAAAATTCAAAATGTGAAAATTGCGAAATTTTCAAAATTTTCGCCAAATTTCCGTTTTTATCACAAATAAACGCAGAATTTATTGACCTAAATTTACCTCTAACATGAAGCCCAATATGTCACGAAAAAACAATCTCAGAACCGCTAGGATCCGTTGAAGCGTTCCTGAGTTATTACCTCATAAAGGGACACTGGTCAGAATTGCAAAAAACGGCAAGGTCTTTAAGGTCAAAATAGGCTGGGTCATGAAGGGGTTAAAAAAAAAACAGTTCTTCTACCATTGATTAAGTAGCGCTCCGTGGTTTCTTGTTTTTCTTCTATTCTCCCCCTACCAGAGCAAAATGCCCCTGTAAATCAGTATTTTTTCCCCCTACATGAGTGCTATAAAAAACAAATCACTTCTATATGCCTTGATATAAAATCAGCGTACATGGTGGTACAGTGCGGATCCACCGATTTCTAAAGGGATCTTATAAGAGAAAATGTACTTTGTTGTTTTTGCAGCGTTGTCAACGCCACCGTTCCTGGAGAGCGACGCGACATTGTTGTGACACTTCCCAGCTGCAGCCAATCATCTGCAGCTCATCGCTATTCCGTCAGAATGGATGAAAGACCGCAGGTAACGAGAGGACGCCCATTCGCTGCGGTCGGAGCTTTGGAAGCCAAGTTGGAGCTCTTCGTCAGGACAGGACGCCACAGCTCGGAAGTGCAATCGCCTTTCCAACTTACCTCTGAGCAAAAGCCCAAATCCTTGTAACCATCGGCTTCCCTCTCCAGAAAAGACAGCTGCTAATGGCGGTCATTACATCTCCTACATAGAAAGACAGTCCGCCTTCTCAGAAGCATGAATGGCACATCCATACGGAGAAGTGTTAGGAGAGGATCATTACTAGGCCGAGTTATTTGTCCGGGGAGCTGTAACGTCAGGCGGTCACCCAAATCTTCTAGGGGCAAAGTAAGGGCTCGTTCAGATACGGACGCGTAGAAACCGGACAGCACTCGGACCAATGTTACTCATTACGGCCGTTCGGATAACATTTTTTTTTCCAAGTTCAAGTGAAACAAGATGGCAGCACTCTCTTCCATTTTCCATTGCGAATGAGACTCGCCGATTTCAAGCACGCAAAAATAAAAAAAAAATCTGTGAAACATCCGACTGTTACGGATACATTGAGAGTAATTTTTTTGCGCCTGGATGTAAAAACAGGGATGACACACGGATGTAAAATACGGACACGCAGATGAAATACAGAAGAAAATGGGACAATTTTTCCTGAGCTCGTCTGACTCCGGCCTAAGGAATGTAATGGGGAACGGTCTCCTCAGACGGAGCTGTGACTAATCGTGACTGAGGGATCCGGCCTCGTATGAACACTCCGTTAAGTAATGTGCCGGCATCGATTTACATGTGACTTGTTAAATTGGAATTTCACATTTCGTCTCAGGAGGTTGAGCAACAGACTGCTGCATAACTAGATTAAAATACTTCACAGATCACCATTTCCTTGTTCCCCAACTAGGTCCTGCCCCTGACAGTGTCCAAAAGCCAAATATACAGAATATTCACAGCACATCTTCACACCTACTTGGGGAAGTGTACACATATATACATACTAGATGGTGGCCCGATTCTAACGCACCGGGTATTCTAGAATATACATGTCCACGTAGTATGTTGCCCAGCCACGTAGTCTATTGCCCAGTCATGTAGTATATTGCCCAGCCACGTAGTATATTGCCCACTCACGTAGTATATTGCCCAGCCACGTAGTATATTGCCCAGCCACGTAGTCTATTGCCCAGTCATGTAGTATATTGCCCAGTCACGTAGTATGTTGCCCAGCCACGTAGTCTATTGCCCAGTCATGTAGTATATTGCCCAGCCACGTAGTATATTGCCCACTCACGTAGTATACTGCCCAGCCACGTAGTCTATTGCCCAGCGACATAGTATATTGCCCAGTCACGTAGTATATTGCCCATTGACGTAGTATATTGCCCAGTGACGTAGTATACAGCACAGAGCCACGTAGTATATTGCCCAGTCACGTAGTATATTGCCCAGCCACGTAGTATATTGCCCAGTCACGTAGTATATTGCCCACTCACGTAGTATATTGCCCAGCCACGTAGTATATTGCCCAGTCACGTAGTATATTGCACAGCCCACGTAGTATATTGCCCAGCCACGTAGTATATTGGCCAGTCATGTAGAATATTGCCCAGCCACGTAGTATATTGCTCAGCCACATATGTAACAGGTTAAAAAATACAAAATAAATATATACTCACCTTCCGAGGGCTCCTTGTAGTCCTGTCGCCTGTGTGCGGTGCACGCAGCAGCTTCTGGTCCCAGGTTTGGTAGGAGCGCAGGAACTGTGATGACGTCGCAGTCACATGACCATGATAGGTGGTTTTCCTTTATTGGATGCTGCCCTTCCCGTGGTTGTTCCTTCCCGGGGAAAGGCCTGGCTATTCACTGCTTGCGTTGAGAAACATGTGATGGTGTCTCCGCAGCTTCTTTACATGCATTTGCATATTTCCCATAAGGGATGGGGGCAGTGTTCTGGAATCACTGCGTTGAGAAACACGTGATGGTGTCTCCGCGGTGTTGGATGTTTTGGTCTCCACGAGGCCAATCATCTGTGCCTTCACATGACCGTGACGTCATGGAAGCTCCTTCTCGCATAGCATCCTTGGCACCGGAACCTGCCGCTTGCACTGCTGAGGACAGGACGCACGTCGGAGGGTGAGAATAACCTTTTTTTTTATTATTATTATTTTTAACAGTATCAATAGTAAAAAGTTGGTCACACAGGGTTAATGGCTGCGTAACCGGAGTGCGTTACACCGTGCTCCGGTAACGCTGGCATTAACCCTGTGTGAGGGCTGACTGGATGACTGAAGGGGAGTATGGAGCGGGCACTGACTGCGGGGAGGAAAGAGCGGCCATATTGCCGCCGGACTGTGGCCGTCGCTGATTGGTCATGGCAATGGTCATGGGCGTTTTGCCACGACCAATCAGCGACTTAGATTCCATGACAGACAGAGGCCGCGACCAATGAATATCCGTGACAGACAGACAGACGGACAGAGATGGAAGTGACCCTTAGACAATTATATAGTAGATACACAAACACACTATATTATACATAAAACATCGCGTTTTCATATCGCCTAAGGAACTTAATAAAACTAAATTGTAACAACAACGAAAGTGAAACATTTGCCTTAAAAAAAATGTTATATCTACTATATAATTGTCTAAGGGTCACTTCCGTCTTTCTGTCTGTCCTTCTGTCTTTCTTTCTGTCTCAGATATTCATTGGTCGCGGCCTCTGTCTGTCCGCTCCATACTCCCCTCCATTCATCCAGTCAGCCCTCACACAGGGTTAATGCCAGCGATAATGGACCGCGGTGTAACGCACTCCGGTTATGCAGCTATTAACCCTGTGTGACCAACTTTTTACTATTGATGATGCGTATGCAGCATCAATAGTAAAACGATCTAATGTTAGAAATAATAATAATAATAAAAAAGGTTATTCTCACCCTCTGACGTGCGTCCTGTCCTCGGCAGTGCAAGCGGCAGGTATCGGTTCCAAAGATGCTATGCGAGAAGAACCTTCCATAACGTCACGGTCATCCGCAATGTCATCACAGGTCCTGCGCTCATACCAACCCTGGGACCGGAAGCTGCCGCGTGCACCGCACACAGGGCCAGGACTTCACGGGGCCCTCGGAGGGTGAGTATATGTTACTTTTTTATTTTTTAACCTGTTACATACGTGGCTGGGCAATATAATACGTGACTGGGCAATATACTACGTGGCTGGGCAATATACTACGTGGCTGGGCAATATACTACGTGACTGGGCAATATACTACGTGGCTGGGCAATATACTACGTGGCTGTGCAATATACTACGTGACTGGGCAATATACTACGTGGCTGGGCAATATACTACGTGGCTGGGCAATATACTACGTGGCTGTGCAATATACTACGTGGACATGCATATTCTAGAATACCCGATGCGTCAGAATCGGGCCACCACCTAGTATAAATTATCTATATATATAATTGTCTAAGGGTCACTTCCGTCTGTCTGTCTGTCCTTCTGTCACGTTTATTCATTCGCTGATTGGTCTCGGCAGCTGCCTGTCATGGCTGCCGCGACCAATCAGCGACGGGCACAGTCCGATTAGTCCCTCCCCTACTCCCCTGCACTCACTGCCCGGCGCCCGCTCCATAATCCCCTCCACTCACCGCTCACACAGGGTTAATGGCAGCGGTAACGGCCCACGGTGTAACGCACTCCGTTACCGCTGCTATTAACCCTGTGTGTCCCCAACTATTTACTATTGATGCTGCCTATGCAGCATCTATGGTAAAGATATGTTATGTTAAAAATAATTTAAAAAAAACAAAAACCCTGCTATACTCACCCTCCGCCGCCTTTCTCGCTCCTCACCACGCTCCCGGGACCGCTCCATGCAAGCGGCAGCTTCCAGTCCCAGGGCTGGTGTGTGACAAGGACCAGCCGTGACGTCACGGTCATGTGACCGCGACATCATCATAGGTTCTGCTCACACCAGCCCTGGGACCGTTAGCTGCCGCTTGCAATGGAGCGGTCCCGGGAGCGTGGTGAGGAGCGAGAAAGGCGGCGGATGGCAAGTATAGCAGGACTTCAACGGGCTATAGGTGAGTATATGTTTATTTTTTTTGAAGTCTCTATACTACGTGGCTCTGTGCTGGCCAATATACTATGTGACTGGGCAATATACTACGTGGCTCTGCTATATACTATGTGGCTGGGCAATATACTACGTGGCTGGGCAATATATTACGTCGCTGGGCAATATTCTACGTCGCTGGGCAATATACTACGTGGACATGCATATTCTATAATACCCGATGCGTTAGAATCGGGCCACCATCTAGTATATATATATATATATATATATATATATATATATATATATATATATATATATATATATATATATATATATATATATACATACACACACACACATGTACATACATACAGTACAGACCAAAAGTTTGGACACACCTTCTCATTTAAAGATTTTTTCTGCACCTTCATTACTATGAAAATTGTAAATTCACACTGAAGTCATCAAAACTATGAATTAACACATGTGGAATTACATACTTAACAAAAAAGTGTGAAACAACTGAAAATATGTCTTATATTCTAGGTTCTTCAAAGTAGCCACCTTTTGCTTTGATGACTGCTTTGCCCACTCTTGGCATTCTCTTGATGAGCTTCAAGAGGTAGTCACCGGGAATGGTTTTCACTTCACAGGTGTGCCCTGTCAGGTTTAATAAGTGGGATTTGTTGCCTTATAAATGGGGTTGGGACCATCAGTTGTGTTGTGCAGAAGTCTGGTGGATACACAGCTGATAGTCCTACTGAATAGACTGATACAAATTCTATTATGGCAAAAAAAAAGCAGCTAAGTAAAGAAAAACGAGTGGCCATCATTACTTTAAGAAATGAAGGTTAGTCAGTCCGAAAAATTGGGACAACTTTGAAAGTGTCCCCAAGTGCAGTGGCAAAAACCATCAAGCGCTACAAAGAAACTGGCTCACATGAGGACGGCCCCAGGAAAGGAAGACCAAGAGTCACCTCTGCTTCTGAGGATAAGTTTATCCGAGTCACCAGCCTCAGAAATCGCAGGTTAACAGCAGCTCAGATTAGAGACCAGGTCAATGCCACACAGAGTTCTAGCAGCAGACACATCTCTACAACAACTGTTAAGAGGAGACTTTGTGCAGCAGGCCTTCATGGTAAAATAGCTGCTAGGAAACCACTGCTAAGGACAATGCAACAAGCAGAAGAGACTTGTTTGGGCCAAAGAACACAAGGAATGGACATTAGACCTGTGGAAATCTGTGCTTTGGTCTGATGAGTCCAAATTTGAGATCTTTGGTTCCAACCACCGTGTCTTCGTGCGATGCAGAAAAGGTGAACGGATGGACTCTACATGCCTGGTTCCCACCGTGAAGCATGGAGGAGGAGGTGTGATGGTGTGGGGGTGCTTTGCTGGTGACACTGTTGGGGATTTATTCAAAATTGAAGGCATACTGAACCAGCATGGCTACCACAGCATCTTGCAGCGGCATGCTATTCCATCCGGTTTGCGTTTAGTTGGACCATCATTTATTTTTCAACAGGACAATGACCCCAAGCACACCTCCAGGCTGTGTAAGGGCTATTTGACCAAGAAGGAGAGTGATGGGGTGCTACGCCAGATGACCTGGCCTTCACAGTCACTAGACCTGAACCCAATCGAGATGGTTTGGGGTGAGCTGGACCGCAGAGTGAAGGTAAAAGGGCCAACAAGTGCTATGCATCTCTGGGAACTCCTTCAAGATTGTTGGAAGACCATTCCCGGTGACCACCTCCTGAAGCTGATCAAGAGAATGCCAAGAGTGTGCAAAGCAGTCATCAAAGCAAAAGGTGGCTACTTTGAAGAACCTAGAATATAAGACATATTTTCAGTTGTTTCACACTTTTTTGTTAAGTATATAATTTCACATGTGTTAATTCATAGTTTTGATGCCTTCAGTGTGAATTTACAATTTTCATAGTCATGAAAATACAGAAAAATCTTTAAATGAGAAGGTGTGTCCAAACTTTTGGTCTGTACTATATATATATATATATATATATATATATATATATATATATATATATATATATATATACATATATATATATATACATATATATATATACATATATATATATATATATATATATATATATATATATATATATATATATATATATATATATATATACGGTATATATATATATATATACACACACACACACACACACACACACACACACATCTACATTTCTTGGGAAGCAATGCGTAAACAAAAATTAATAATTTAGTATTTGGTATCGCGTGTGCGTAACGATGCAAACTAATATAATAGTGTTATTTCGCTAAGATGAAAGAAATTAAATAATGATAAATGGCAGAATTACGTTTTTGTTTTGTTTTTCTTTTTGGTCACTTCGACCCCCCCCCCCCCCCAACAAATGGAGTAAGAGGAGAGCAAAAGCTAATATTGAACCCAGAATTGTAATGATAAAAATGTTGGTTTGTGCCACAAAAAACAAGATCTTCTACGAGTCTGTAGACCATAAAATAAAAAAGGTGCAACTCTTGGAAGATGCAGAGGGAAAAAAAAAAAAAAAAATTAATAATAATAATAATAATAATAATAATAATAATAATTATTATTATTATTATTATTATTATATATATATATATATACACACACACACATATACACACACACGTATAGCTATGCACACATACATATATGTGTGTGTGAGAATATGTAATTAAAGGTATATGGATATAAAGGTATATGGATATAATCTGTCTGCATACATACGTTATACACATACGCACATAGTTATGCACATATATACACCTATGTGTGCATATATAGACACTTAACATGTACTTTATATGTACGTGTATATACACACATACACGTACATAGTCAATGCATGCAAAGTGTCTATACACACATATATATATACACACACACACCACACGGCATATTGCTGATAATGTCTGTAAAGTGCTGTGCAATTAATGGCGCTCTATAAGTGAGTGAAATGAATAGATATTAGGTGTCTGTATACGTACACATATGTACACACACTGCAGAATATATACTATACTCATACGTACATACATATATGACAGTAAATCATACACATGAGCGGTATAATGTATGCACACACGGTGTAGGACATATACACGGTGTATATACTATATATACGGTTGTGTAATCCTGCACAGAGGTATACGGCTGACGATGTAGTGTCACCACAGCTGATGAGAGGAGGAAATAGACGGTGCGTGGTGCGGCGCAGGCCTTGGCTGTGGTAATCCCAATGTGACACCTCGCTCTTCCACTGTCCTGGGCCCTCTGAAGTGGCTGGCGGCCCCCCACATCCCCGGCAATGACGCCACCGCCTGAAGTTCACTTGCCATCCCAACTCCTGTGCCAGGATGACACAGACAGGGGGGCTGCCAGCTCACCGCTCCGCACAGCAGCAGCAGCAGAGCCGGGAGGAAGGCAGAAAACACACAGCAAACACAAAAGACAAAATCTGAGCCCTCAGCCCCTTGTCCATGGCTGCAGTGAGCGGAGGGAGGCGCGGGCAGTCTGCGGAGCTGGCACTTACACATCATATGATTCAGCTGGAGGGATCAGTGCAGACAGCGCAGTCTGGGAAAGGTCACAGCGACATCCAGGCGCACACACACACACACACACACACACACACACCGTGGGGACAGCTCGCCCCCGCCTCCCCCATAAGTCAGCGCTGCTTACCCCTCCTGGATTTGGGCGAGCTCTTCTTGCTCCTGTGGCTGGCAGCTCTCTCTTCCTCTATGGCAGCTGCTATCTCAGGGTTGTCTACTCCATTGTACCAGACTAACAGCTCCTCTCCTGGCTCAATTGGCTGCAAGAATCACAGAGACAGATATAACACCAATCAGAGGGGAGGTTGTTAGTACATTGCAGGAGGAGAGGGAAGAAGCAGGCGCAGGGCCAGAGGGCGTGGAGGCAGCAATGGGGCGCACAGCTGTACTCACCAAACAGGAAGAGCAGCGCAGCCTGGAGGAGGGAGAAGACCACCCAGCTACGGCTGCAGCCCCTCTGCTGGAAGGAGGACTGCATCATCCCACTACCCTTAACCAAAATTATGTCATGACGTAGCGGCCAGATTCCTGTCACTTCAAATTTAAAATAAATTACACAAATTAAGAAAAAATAAAAATTGGAGACGTTTTTGTAAAATTTGCTTTTGCAAAGCTGGGCGGTGGTACTGCTGCACGGCTAGTTTTTGTTATTTTTTTATTTGTTTTTGAACATGGCATAAAAATAAAAAGCTAAAAAAATGGGGTAAAGAATAAAGCGCAAAGAATAAACTGCAAATAATAGCTTTGAAAAGTTGGGTAGCATTATGTAATTTTTTTTTTTAAAGAAAAAAACATGTATTTAAAATGGGGCGATTTACAAGCATTTTTTGAGCTGTTGCTGAATTGATTTTCCTCATTTATATGGCACTAATAAATAATATAGCAGCGCTTTACACACATCGTCACTGTCCCCATCGGGGCTCACAATCTAGATTCCCTATCAGTATGTCTTTGGAGTGTGGGAGGAAACCGGAGAACCTGGAGGAAACCCTCGCAAACACGGGGAGAACATACAAATTCCTAGCAGAGCTTTTCCTTGGTCCGATTTGAACCCAGGACTCCAGTGCTGCAAAGAAACAGTGCTAGCCACTGAGCCACCCTGCTGCCCTAAATATAGTAAGGAGCTAACCACTGAGCCACCGTGATGCCGTATACACAGTACAGTGCTAACCACTGAGCCACCATGCTGCCCTATACATAGTACAGTGCTAACCACTGAACCACCCTGCTGCCCTATACATAGTACATTGCTAACCACTGAGCCACCATGCTGCCCTATACATAGTACATTGCTAACCACTGAGCCACCATGCTGCCCTATACATAGTACAGTGCTAACCACTGAGTCACTGTGCTGCCCTATACATAGTACAGTGCTAACCACTGAGCCACGTGCTGCCCTATACATAGTACATTGCTAACCACTGAGCCACCGTGCTGCCCTATACATAGTACAGTGCTAACCACTGAGCCACCATGCTGCCCTATACATAGTAAGGAGCTAACCACTGAGCCATAGTGATGCCCTATACACAGTACAGTGCTAACCACTGAGCCACCGTGCTCCTCTATACATAGTACAGTGCTAATCACTGAGTCGCTGTGCTGCCCTATACATAGTACAGTGCTAACCACTGAGCCACAATGCTGCCCTATACATAGTACAGTGCTAACCACTGAGCCACCGGGCTGGCCTATACATAGTACAGTGCTAACCACTGAGCCACGTGATGCCCTATACACAGTACAGTGCTAACAACTGAGCCACCATGCTGCCCTATACATAGTACAGTGCTAACCACTGAGCCTCCGTGCTGCTCTATACATAGTACAGTGCTAACCACTGAGCCACAATGCTGCCCTATACATAGTACAGTGCTAACCACTGAGCCACCATGCTGCCCTATACATAGTACAGTGCTAACCACTGAGTCACTGTGCTGCCCTATACATAGTACAGTGCTAACCACTGAGCCACGTGCTGCCCTATACATAGTACATTGCTAACCACTGAGCCACCGTGCTGCCCTATACATAGTACAGTGCTAACCACTGAGCCACCATGCTGCCCTATACATAGTAAGGAGCTAACCACTGAGCCATAGTGATGCCCTATACACAGTACAGTGCTAACCACTGAGCCACCGTGCTCCTCTATACATAGTACAGTGCTAATCACTGAGTCGCTGTGCTGCCCTATACATAGTACAGTGCTAACCACTGAGCCACAATGCTGCCCTATACATAGTACAGTGCTAACCACTGAGCCACCGGGCTGGCCTATACATAGTACAGTGCTAACCACTGAGCCACGTGATGCCCTATACATAGTACAGTGCTAACCACTGAGCCACTGTGCTGCCCTATACATAGTACAGTGCTAACCACTGAGCCACTGTGCTGCCCTATACATAGTACAGTGCTAACCACTGATCCACCATGCTGCCCTATACATAGTACAGTGCTAACCACTGATCCACCATGCTGCCCTATACATAGTACAGTGCTAACCACTGAGCCACCATGAAGCCCATATGTTGTACCACTTTGTACATTCAGCCTTATGGTTAAAAAAAACTAAACTTCAAAATCCTACAAAAATACATAACACGGTACATAGCCCCATATAGTTAAAAAAAATCAAGGTCCCCTGTGACCCCTCCATCATCACTTCTAGTATTCTGACCAATGGTGACAGCAAATACTAAAGAGACAAAAATTATCTATCCGCACCCCTTCTTTTCCACACACGATGGATTTTCCCCTAACACAGAAGATATAGGGTCTGATTCATTAAAGGGGTTGTCCAGGCTTGGGGCTGAAGTCAGCAGTCGCTCTACGTGACAGCAGAGAGGTGAATCGGCACTGTGCTCGGTCAGGATTCACCTGGGCCAGGAGTGAGCAGTCATGTGAGAGCAAGCATGTGATTTGTAGACTTCTGGCCACATTCTGACTAGACGTGCCCGGCCTCTCTCACGTCTAGTTGGCATGTGCCCACCACTTTCCTAACGCATCCTGACAGCGCGCACACTGTGCTCTGTGATCAATCACAAGTCTGTAGTCACATAGGGCCCCAAGCCTGGACAATCCCTTTAAACGCCTTGACCAGTCGACCCCTTAGGCCGGCTTCACACTCAGCGTATGAAAATACGGTCCGTATATTACGGCCGTAATACGCTGAAATGTCCCGAAAATAGTGGTCCGTAGCTCCTCCGTAGGCAGGGTGTGTCAGCGTTTTTTGCGCATGGCATCCTCCGTATGTAATCCGTATGGCATCCGTACTGCGTGGTTTTCTCGCAGGCTTGCAAAACCAACATACCGCTATAGAAATGATCCATGTGTCCCGAAAAGAAAAAAATATATATATATATATATATATGTCAGTGAGACACAGATATGTATATATATTACTATTTTTTCCAGCGCTATACAGCTTGAAAGCCGGTAATTCAATTACCGGCTTTTTCTTTCTCCTTCCTAAAACCCGACATGATTTGAGACATGGTTTACATACAGTAAACCATGTCTTCTCTCCATTTTTTTTGCAGATTCCACACTACTAATGTCAGTAGAGTGTATCTGCAAAATTTGGCCGTTCTAGCTCTTAAAATAAAGGGTTAAATGGCGGAAAAAATTGGCGTGGGCTCCCGCGCAATTTTCTCCGCCAGAGTAGTAAAGCCAGTGACTGAGGGCAGATATTAATAGCCTGGAGAGGGTCCACTGTTATTGCCCCCCCCCCCCGGGGCTAAAAACACCTGCCCCCAGCCACCCCAGAAAAGGCACATCTGGAAGATGCGCCTATTCTGGCACTTGGCCACTCTCTTCCCATTCCCGTGTAGCGGTGGGATATGGGGTAATGAAGGGTTAATGCCACCTTGCTATTGTAAGGTGACATTAAGCCAGATTAATAATGGAGAGGCGTCAGTTATGACACCTATCCATTATTAATCCAATTGTAGTGAAGGGTTAAATAAAACACAAACACATTATTTAAAATTATTTTAATGAAATAAAAACAATGGTTGTTGGAGTATTTTATTCTACGCCCAATCCAGTCACTGAAGACCCTCGTTCTGTGAAAGAAAAAACATAATAAACCAACAATATACTTACCCTCCGCAGATCTGTAACGTCCAACGATGTAAATCCTTCTGAAGGGGTTAAAACATTTTGCAGCAAGGAGCTTTGCTAATGCAATGCTACTCCTCGCTGCAAAACCCCGGGGAATGAGTCTAAATATAGATCAATGAGCTATATTTAGCTTCATTTGCGGTGAGGCGCCCTCTGCTGGCTGTTCATAGAAGCTCCCAGGCTTTCTAGGTAAGTTCCCACGATCTATGAACAGCCAGCAGAGGGCGCCTCACCGCAAATGAAGCTAAATATAGCTCATTGATCTATATTTAGCCTCATTCTCCGGGGTTTTGCAGCGAGGAGTAGCATTGCATTAGCAAAGCTCCTTGCTGCAAAATGTTTTAACCCCTTCAGAAGGATTTACATCGTTGGACGTTACAGATCTGCGGAGGGTAAGTATATTGTTGGTTTATTATGTTTTTTCTTTCACAGAACGAGGGTCTTCAGTGACTGGATTGGGCGTAGAATAAAATACTCCAACAACCATTGTTTTTATTTCATTAAAATAATTTTAAATAATGTGTTTGTGTTTTATTTAACCCTTTCATTCAATTGGATTAATAATGGATAGGTGTCATAATTGACGCCTCTCCATTATTAATTAGGCTTAATGTCACCTTACAATAGCAAGGTGGCATTAACCCTTCATTACCCCATATCCCACCGCTACACGGGAATGGGAAGAGAGTGGCCAAGTGCCAGAATAGGTGCATCTTCCAGATGTGCCTGTTCTGGGGTGGCTGGGGGCAGATATTTTTAGCCAGGGGAGGCCAATAACCATGGACCCTCTCCAGGCTATTAATATCTGCCCTCAGTCACTGGCTTTACTACTCTGGCGGAGAAAATTGCGCGGGAGCCCACGCCAATATTTTCCGCCATGTAACCCTTTATTTTAAGAGCTAGAACGGCCAAATTTTGCAGATACACACTACTGACATTAGTAGTGTGGAATCTGCAAAAAAAATGGAGAGAAGACATGGCTTACTGTATGTAAACCATGTCTCAAATCATGTCGGGTTTTAGGAAGGAGAAAGAAAAAGCCGGTAATTGAATTACCGGCTTTCAAGCTGTATAGCGCTGGAAAAAATATTAATATATATACATATATGTGTCTACTGACTATATATATATATACCTATTCTATGTGTACACATTTATTCTACCTATTCTACTGTCAGCTGTCAGTGTGATTTTACTGTACACCGCACTGAATTACCGGCTTTTCTCTCTAACAGCGCTGCGTATTTCTCGCAAGTCACACTGCTTGTCCGTGTGTAATCCGTATTTTTCACGCTTCCATAGACTTTCATTGGCGTATTTCTTGCGCAGTACGGTGACAAACGCAGCATGCTGCGATTTTGTACGGCCGTAGAAAGCCGTATAATACTGATCAGTAAAATACGGCAGATAGGAGCAGGGGCATAGAGAATAATTGTGCCGTATTTTTTGCGAGTTTTACGGACGTAGTTTCTGCGCTCTTACGTCCGTAAAACTCGCAAGTGTGAAGCCGGCCTTAGACTCAGCGACACTTGGACACCCAGTAATTAAATCTTAGCAATATTTCCCCATGAGAAGAAGAGTGGGGCACGGCTGTGCAATCTATTGCAAAAAATAAATCTGATCGGGACATAGTGTTTTTGTTCCTTTTTTATGCGTTTTTGGTGCAGATTTGAAGCATTTTAATGAGGGTTTTTTTAGTACAGAAAAGCTTTGATTCTGTATTTATCAACGGTTTTACTTTTCTTACATGTTTATAGTTGGCGCTTTTTCAAGCACCCCATATAGAAGCCTAAAAGGGGGGGGAAAAAAAAAACAGCGGGCAGGAGCTTCACAAAATTATATACACTTTGCCTGGACAGTTAAATGCTGCAGATTTTCAGCACAAAAAAATAATGTAGAGGAAGCATGACTTAAAGGACCCTAAAAATATGGTTGCGTGTTAAAAAAACAAAAATGTATTGCGGATTTGCTGCGTATTTTACCTTAAAGGGGTATTTGCATCTTCAAGATTCTATCCCAATATGTAGTAGGTTTAATAATAATAAATTAATTATTATTATTATTATTTTATCAATGTGCTATATAAATAATAATAAATAATATTTATATAGCACCATTTATTCAATAATAATAATAATAATAGCAAATATCTCCAATAGAAATGTAGTACAGTTCTTCTGATTCGCTATGTCTCTTTCCCCATGTGCAAGCATTGCAGGACCTTAGGTATCCATGGTTACGACCAGTAGCAACTAGCTAACTCACTATATCAATGGTCATAACCATGGATACCTAAGGTCCTGCAACGAGGAAAGAGATATAGTGAATCAGAACAACTATACTACATTTCTAAGTGAAGATATTTGCTAATAGTACTATTATTACAACCAATACATATTGGGATAGGATCTTGGAGATGTAAATATCCCTTTAAATCAATGCAAAGCGAGAATTCATGCGCTTTTGATATGAAATCCATGTCGATTTCAGAGCAGAATTTTACGTTTTTCAGCATGAGGATAAAAAGGGCTAACCCAAGCAAGGTTCTCTGTATACACTGCAACAAGTTAGCAAAACAGCGGAATCATTTTGGCACTTTTTTGGCTAATAGAAGAGCATACTGACATAACCAGTTCACATAGTACGCGCGGTCACCTAAGGTTAGATGTCACATGGGTCACATGTCTAAGACCGTTTTCCATGATGATCTGAAAAAAAAAAGATCATCCACACTGTCGAATTTCCCTGCAGAAATTGACCTCCGAGGCGGATTTTTAAAATTTGCAGCATGTCAATTCTGTGGATTTCACCCTTTTCATTGATAAAGTGAAAATCCTCAGAAAACCTCTGCCAAAATCCAACACAAGCAAAATTTCAGCCAGAATTCAGAACTAATTTTTTACATCACGTATGGACATTTCAGGCAGACAAAAACACCGATCAGAGAGGAGACAAGGCTGTCTGTCATTACATGTCTCAAAAAGCATGTTGTAATATATTGTGGGGGGCGTGTTCTTTTTCCCCCTGTATGTTGCCGCTTGTCGATAATTGATCAATCTAATACATGGGAAGAAGTACACACCTCCAGAGATAAATCACTGCAAACACCGCCCCTTTGGCTTGACCGGTGGTATTTTCGTTTTTGCGTTTTCGTTTTTCAATGCCCTTCTTCCCAGAGCCATAACTTTTTATGTTTTGGTCAATATGGCCATGTGAGGGCTTGTTTTTTGCGGGACAAGTTGTACTTTTGAACAACACCATTGGTTTTACCATGTCGTATACTGGAAAATGGGAAAAAAATTCCAAGTGTGGTGAAATTGCAAAAAAAAAAGTACAATCCCACAGTTGTTTTCATTCATTTTTTACCATGTTCATTAAATACTAAAACTGACCCGCCATTATGATTCTCCAGGTCATTACCAGTTCATAGACACCAAACAAGTCTAGGTTCTTTTTTATTTAAGTGGTGAAAAAAATTCCAAACTTTGTTAAAGCAAAAAAAAAAAAAAAAAAAAACTTTGCGCCATTTTCCGAGAACCATAACGTCTCCATTTTTCGTGATCTGGGGTCGGGTGTGGGCTTATTTTTTGCGCGCCGAGCTGATGTTTTTAATGATACCATGTTGGTGCAGATACTTTCTTTTGATAGCCCGTTATTTAATTTTGATGCAATGTCACGGCGACCAAAAAAAACGTAATTCTGGCGTTTAGACTTTTTCTCACTACGCCGTTTAGCGATCAGCTTAATCTTTTTTTTTTTATTGATAGATCGGCCGATTCTGAACGCGGTGATACCAAATATGTGTAGGTTTCATTTTTTTTTATAGTTTTATTTTGAATGGGGCAAAAGGGGGGGTGATGTAAAATTTTATATATTTCTTATTTTGTTATATTTTTAAAAACTTTTTTTTTTTTTTTTTTACTTTTGGCATGCTTCAATAGTCACCATGGGAGACTAGAAGCTGCCACAACCTGATCGGCTCTGCTACATACAGGCGATGCTCAGATCGCCTGTATGTAGCAGAATTACTCACTGTCAACTGTTTTGTGTGATCCCATCCCCACCACTGATTACCCGCTTTCTGCCTATGCACAGTGTACACAGAAAGCTGACAAATCAGTGTTTTGGGCGAAGTTATACAGGGATCCCAATTCAGAGCTTTGCCAGAAATGCAGCAGAGAAAACGATGATTGTATCAAAATGACAGCACGCAGCTCAGTAAGTGACACATCGCTGGAATCAGGGTCTAAGCCCCTACATCATGCTGTTCTCAGATTACAGAGCAAAAATATGTTCCAGATTCCCTTTCACCATGCTCCAACAGGTGAAAGGTCCTAGATAAATGCTGTAGTCTCCCTTGTAAATTAAAAAAAAAACTCTACCCCCTTCCTGCACTGGCGTCATCCCAGCGATGTCCGCACCGAGTCTCCCGACGCTCGCACGACACTTTTGGCACATGAGCGCTGATGGACCGCTTTGCTCACACTTCCATTACACATCTGATGGTAGTGCGACCGCTGCAGCCCATCAGTGGCAGCAGGATGCTATGCCATGAGAGCGCTGCAGACAGTGTTAAGAGAGGGTTTCCCATGTAGAGGACAAACTTTTTAATACGAGTCCATAAATTTACAATAGCATGGGTCCTTAGCCTCCCCCTGGTCCAGGCATCAACAGGGAAGTGGTGTCTGCGCCGTTTGAAGGTCCCAGCACTGCTTTAGCCTGTGACTGGCTGCAGCGGTCAGGTGATTAGAATATCCCGTCATAGGATGTTTTTGGTCAGGTGTGGGGACTCGAACATAATTTGAGTATTTTCGGCGTGCTTGAAAATGAAGACAAGAGCATGCTCAGATAACACCTTATCCGAGCATTAGGTGTAAACGATCAGCTTAATACGACCATGTGCCCATCAGTTATCCGGCAGAACCCAGACACCAAAATAACACCATGCTGACCGTCCAGAGGACACATGCGGTGGCCTATCCTCTATCAAGTCTTGAAATCGCAGTTTTGGAATAATCAGGATGCTCTTTACAGTAGCAAAAGAAAAAAAAAATGACCTTGCAAAACAACCGCGAGGCTGCGATTGGCGTCTTAAGTGCGGAGTCTGCAGCTGAGCAGACAGATCGGATCCCAGCTCAGGTGTTGGGGGGGGGAAATGATCAAAGGAGAAGTCATTCCGAGACCCTCTATGGTCGAGCGCGACGTCCGCTACAAATGTTTGACTACGAGGCAGTTAAAATATAGGATTTTAATTAACAAGTGCGAACTTTCACCCCAGAACAAGATATTTATTGTAGAATATTAACTTGGGTTTCTCCTGGTTTAATTGTACGCTCAAAAGGAAGGGAACTGAAAACGGCAAAACCGAAAATTCTGTCTATACTTTACCCTTTGATCCCTACCCTGTCCATGTAATAAAGATGACCCCTTAACACATGGCCGAGTCCTCATTTTTATTTATTTTTTTTTAAATTGAAAGCCTGAATTTGTGATCTAAACCCGAGTGAGCTTAAAAAAAAGTGACAAAAATTAATTTTCATTAAAAACATTGCTTCTACGGGCGTTTTTGTTTCCCTGCGCATTCAGGGTCTGTGGACATAAGAGTTCAGAAAAAGACAGATAAGAGAGTTATAAACTCCCCATAAGACAGTCCTAATGTGCTCACTGAAGGATCCTCGGTTGACTCGCTCTGCAGCCTGCCATAGACCGTGTATCAAAGGCAAACGGCGCAAACTTTCTAATGGAACCCAATGGCAAAAATGATTTTTGAGCCCCAATTGTGCGCAATTAACCAACATCCATTGACAACCCCTTTAACTAAAACAGTCATGTGAGAAGGCGACAGATTCTCTGTCAGCGTCGGTCTACAATATATAACTTTATTTTTTTTTTCGTTAGTTACAACAAGTTATTGTTTGACGAGTTCTGTAACTAGAAAGTTGTATCTGCACGATGGAAGCAATTACGAGGAGTACACTAGGGAGGTAATCAATAACCCGGGGTCAGGTGAGGACCCAGCCTTCAAGTCGTGACTCTTTCCTTTCAAGAAGTTCAGTGATTTCTGTGTCACCCAAGCTAATACCAATATGGCTGACACCACCACTACTCGTGCTATTCAAGACCGCCACTACTCATGCTTTTCGAGACCGCCACTTCTCGACACCACCACTACTCGTGGTTTTCAAGACCTCCACTTTTGGACACCACAACTACACATGCTTTTCGAGACCACCAATTTTCGACAGAACCACTACTCAAGCTTTTCGAGACTGCCACTTTTCGACACCACCATTACTCATGCTTTTCGATACCGCCACTTCTCGACACCACCGCTACTCATGCATTATGAGACCACCACTACTAATGGTTTTCAAGACCTCCACTTTTGGACACCACCACTACACATGCTTTTCGAGACCACCAATTTTCGACACCACCATTACTCATGCTTTTCGAGACCGCCACTTTCTCGACACCACCACTTCTCATGCTTTTTGAGATCGCCATTTTTCGACACCTTCACTACTCATGCTTTTCGAGACCCCCCACTTTTCTACACCGCTACTGCTGATTTTCAAGACCACCATTTTTCAACACTACCACTCCTGCTTTTCAAGAGTGCCACTACTAATGCTTTTCGAGACCACCACTACACATGCTTTTCGAGACTGCCAATTTTCAACACCACCATTATTCATGCTTTTCGAGACCTCCACGTGTTGACACCACCACTTTCCGACACCGCCACTACTCATGCTTTTCAAGACCGACACTTTCTCGACACCACCACTTCTCAATACCCCCACTACTCATGCTTTTTTTAGACCTCCACTTTGACACCATCACTACTCACGCTTTTCGAGACCGCCATTTTCTCGACATCACCACTACACAAGCTTTTCGAGACCACCACTTTTCGACACCACCACTACACCTGCTTTTCGAGACCCCCCACTATTCAACACCACCACTACTCATGCTTTTCAAGACCGCCACGTTTGAACACCAACACTATTCATTCTTTTCGAGACCACCACTTTGACACCTCTACACAGCTTTTGAAGACTCCTGAATTTAACATCTGCCTAGTAATTTAGGCTGCCGTCGGTGTAGGAGGCCTTACAGGATAGATGCATTTTCTTTTGCTGCATATACTGTTAGTGATTCATTTATGTTCATCTTACCATGAAGGAAAGGCAACATTTCCAATTATGTGATAGTGATTCAATAGGATCTAGGGTCTTACTGAAGCAGATCTGACCACAAATTGAACAATACAAACTGCTACCATTGTGTAAAGAGATCTTAGACCTGATGAGGCTGGTGTACTTTCTGTGATATCCATGTCAAAATGTGTGTATAACCCCTTTTGGGAAAGTTTCAACTCTAAATCCTGTTTTACAGCTCCTCAGTGTCCCTCCTCCCTGCTGCTGACGAGATCGTAGACAGCTCAGTACAAGCTGCAGCCATCAGTCAGATTAAGGAGACAATTTTTTGGGATGCCGTGTTTTGGTCTTGTAAGTTTTAATATCCGCTGATGTCTAAAAACAGATTCCATGTGGATGTAATACGTATAACAATATAGATGCAAAATCATCCGCTTTTTTAAGCATGAAAATCAGACTTTTGTAATACACTAGCGTGAGCTTAGCGTTTAGCTGGGCTCATAAAATGGTCGTTTTTTAATCAGGATAATAAAGTCCTTCTGGCACGGGTTTCCAAAGTAAATACAACAGCCTCATCAGGTCTATTGAATAACGTTTGTGCCTTGCGAAATCTGGCAATTGATCCGGACAGAGCTAGGTAACAGTAGTTGTTATGGCAGGTCCAGCCCACCCAATATATATATATAACTAATATTTATAGGGATATAACTAAAAGTATATAAAGATATAACTAAAGTTTTATTTAACTATACACTTTAAAGGGAATCAGTCACCAAGTTTTTATAACCTAATCTGACAGCAGCATAATGTAGGGGCAGAAACTCACATTACACTGATGTGTTACTTACTGGGCTGCCTGCTGTAGTTTTGATAAAAATCAATGTTTTATCAGCAAGAGATTATCACTAGAGAACTAGTAAATGTAGGAAATCCTGCCCCACTGCTGAAAGCAGCCAATCAGTGGTGTGGGCGGGGTTATACAATGCTCAGAATTGATAGAACTGCTTGATCTGCAGCAGAGAAAACAGGGATTATATCAACACTACCGCAAGCAGCCCAGTAAGTGATACATCACTGGAATCAGAGTCTCTGCCCTTACAAGATAGGGTAGCAAATGCCATGGTGAAATGTTCCTTTTAAAGAGCTTAAATAGAAATAATAAAGCCCAAAACTGAGCACATCATACCTTCAGCGTTTTATAGTAGATGGCTCTGTTGATTTCCAGGGGGCAGAGGTTTTGCTCCTTTGCTGAGCGAGCCCAGTTCACATATCGCAACCAGTTGCCTTTTTGTGGATCTGTGGCATCAACGCACATCCAGCCCAAGTTCGGATAATACACCTAAAACACAAGGGAACAAATCAAACTTTGGTGCAGAAAATACAAAAAACAGAGCAAAAACTCTGTCTCTTCCCACCCCCCCCCCCCCCACAAAAAAAATAAAAATAAAAAACAGCGGCTGGTGGTAACACTTAGCATGGGTTTAACAACTGTGCAGATGGCAGCTTCAAAAGTGGCACAAGCAAACATAATCTATCCAAAGAGCAGCCCAGGGACAATGCGGAAAAATCACAGGCATGTCAACACTGCAGCAAATGCAAAGAACGATAACTAGGACCTGTTTACATTTCCATTGAAACCAATAAATGCCCCTACAAGGGTTGTCGTCCAATCATCACAGATTCCGGAGTAATCCAAGAATAATATACCCCCCCAAGTCCCGAACCAATCAATAATCAGGCAGATTTTCAGCCTAAAGAGAAGCCATCATCAGAAAATGCTTTTGTGTAACATGTATTTACAGAAAAAAACAAAAAAAAAAACGTTTAGTTTTTTTTATTAGAATTTTTTATATAAAGAAAAAAAAATTTAAAGAAAAAAAATACTAGAATTAGTACCATTAATAGTCATAGAATTGCAATTTTCACACTGGCCAATGAGGCTTTTTTAGACTTTGTCAATTCAGGAGGAGTTATAATCATCACATAGGTGATAACACAGGATCCACCAATCACAGCTGACCTCGATCCCCTCCCTTCATAATTACCTTACCATACGGTCGTTAAATGCTCCAATACAAAACTAAGGGCCGGGATCTGACCATTGTAACTAAGTGCATGTTTTGTTTCCTGAAACAAGGAAGGTGGAGTCCCGGTAGTCACTGTGAAAAATCGCAAGATTTATATTATTATTTAGATTGTGATTTTTTTTTCCAGAAATATAGAAAAGGAAAAACGATAGGTCATTTTCTGGTGTTAGACTCCCTTTAAAGTGAATATGTCTGTAGAATCAATCCGCTTATGCCGTCGATATGAGAATGTAGGCAGGGCCGGCGTCAGCACCCAGCGCACCCGGGCAAGTGCCGGCGCCCTGAACAGGCGGGGGGACCCACTCACCATCGGAGACAGTGGCGCGATGATGTCACATCTGTGAGCCCTCTACCTGAACAGTCATAGTTAAGAGAGCCGGAATATGCTGACGCTGAGGAATCCGGAGCAGAGCAGCGGCAAGCGAGGAGAGGTGCGTACCGTATTTCATTTTTTTTAAAAACATTTTTTTTTAAATGTTTGGAGCAATATATGGGGACCATCACACACTGGAGCATAATATATGGATCATTATATGGGGCCCATTATATGTAGAGCATTATATGGGTCCATCACACACTGAAGCATCATATATGGAGCATTATATGGGGCCCATTATACAGTATATAAAGCATTATATGTGGCCCATCATACACTGGAGCATCATATGGGGCCCATTATATATGGAGCAATATATGGGGCTCATTATACTGCATGGAGCAATAAATGTGGCTCATACTGTATGGAGCATTATATGGGGTCCATTATTCTGTATGGAGCACTAAGTGG
Organism: Ranitomeya imitator; assembly: GCF_032444005.1. NCBI lineage: Eukaryota > Metazoa > Chordata > Amphibia > Anura > Dendrobatidae > Ranitomeya > Ranitomeya imitator. The sequence goes on along the minus strand of NC_091291.1, from coordinate 109,755,201 downwards.
TGCCTATAATACTGTATGGAGCAATATATGGGGCTCATTATACTGTATGGAGCAATATATGGGGCTCATTATGCTGTATGGAGCAATATATGGGGATCATTATACTGTATGGAGCAATATATGGGGCTCATTATACTGTATGGAGCAATATATGGGGCTCATTTTTCTGTATGGAGCATTATATGGGGCTCATTATACTGTATGGAGCAATATATGGGGCTCATTCTGTATGGAGCACTATATGGGGCTCATTATTCTGTATGGAGCAATATATGGGGCTCATTATTCTGTATGGAGCAATATATGGGGCTCATTATACTGTATGGAGCAATATATGGGGATCATTATACTGTATGGAGCAATATATGGGGCTCATTATACTGTATGGAGCAATATATGGGGCTCATTATGCTGTATGGAGCAATATATGGGGATCATTATACTGTATGGAGCAATATATGGGGCTCATTATACTGTATGGAGCAATATATGGGGCTCATTATTCTGTATGGAGCATTATATGGGGCTCATTATACTGTATGGAGCAATATATGGGGCTCATTATTCTGTATGGAGCACTATATGGGGCTCATTATTCTGTATGGAGCAATATATGGGGCTCATTATTCTGTATGGAGCAATATATGGGGCTCATTATACTGTATGGAGCAATATATGGGGCTCATTAAACTGTATGGAGCATTATATGGGGCTCATTATACTGTATGGAGCATTATATGGGCTCATTATTCTGTATGGAGCAATATATGGGGCTCATTATTCTGTATGGAGCAATATATGGGGCTCATTATACTGTATGGAGCAATATATGGGGCTCATTATTCTGTATGGAGCAATATATGGGGCTCATTATACTGTATGGAGCATTATATGGGGCTCATTATACTGTATGGAGCATTATATGGGCTCATTATTCTGTATGGAGCATTATATGGGGCTCATTATACTGTATGGAGCATTATATGGGCTCATTATTCTGTATGGAGCAATATATGGGGCTCATTATTCTGTATGGAGCAATATATGGGGCTCATTATACTGTATGGAGCATTATATGGGCTCATTATTCTGTATGGAGCAATATATGGGGCTCATTATTCTGTATGGAGCAATATATGGGGCTCATTATTCTGTATGGAGCGCTATGTGGTGCCCATAATATTGTATAGAGAACTATACTCTCCGGTTTCTGAGCTATCGATATCGCTCATGTAATGTAACAAGTAAGTGAAATCTTTGGCATTGTACTATACCTATATTTATCTTCCATATATGTGCATCATGAATTGTGGTATGTGTTAAAGGGGCCCACTGAGACGCTTTCACTTGGGGCCCACGAAAACCTAGAGCCTGCCCTGCATGAAGGTCATAGGAAACGGAATAAAGTGATACCTTGAATCTACGATCCGATGTCTTATACCAGAGAAATTCACGTTTTTCTTAATATGTAAATGAGCTGTTAAGATCTCTAGGCCGGACATAGATCTTCCCCAAGAATCTGCCTCCAGAGATTATTGTAAATGAAAGGAGGCGTTACCAGTGCGAGACATGTAATGGCTGAATCTGTTATTCTGATCTACATGTCTCACACTGATAACACCAACTCTCCTTTACAATAAGCTCTGGAGGCAGATTCTCAGGGACATCAGTAAGCAGACTTTTATTGATATCAATATAGGTACAACATTTTAATAACTTTTTATTGCATTTTTTTTTAGGGTGTACTGGTGACAACAACAACAAAAAAACGTTTACATTTTGGTTTTGATATATATATTTTATATATATATTTTATATAAATTTTTATTTTTGATAGACCAGAATTTTATGTACTGGCTTATACCAAATGTTCATATTTTTTTATTTATTTATTTTTAATGGGGAAAAAGAGGGGCAATTTTGATTTTTATATTTTTTCAAAACCTTTTTCTATTTACCTGATTGCTTATTCTCTTATTCTGCATACTGCAAGATAATTCACAATCTCCTATGAAGCTCAGCCATATTGAAGATCAGCTATAAAGGACAGTGAATGGACCCTTCTCAGGTCCCCTTGCCGCCATGCGGGGGGACGATGGGAGGCAGTGCCCATGATGACCTCTGAGATTGATGGCAGGGTTATATGGCTAATAGCAGGGATCGGAGCTCACCTCTGTTAGTGACAGATCCAGACTATGTAATCTAGCTGACGTCAGGATCTGAGCCCCCTCCACACGCGATCAACCCTAAAATCATGTACACGTAGTGATATTAAGTTAAGGGGTTCAACTCAAAAAAACCTTCCAATGGTTGCAATGGCTGTTCTTTCTCCTTTGATTGTCACCCAACATACAGTATGTTATGGTGGTAAGTAGATGGCCCCTTACACATTGGACTGGGTGGGATTCTGGACTCAGACTTGACAGTGATGTTGGGGGGAGAGATGTATCCGGTTTCTTGGGTTTCCAGTGACCGATTCTTTTGTTCTATGGGAACTAACCAGAGCCAAGTATGGAGGAGTTAGAGAAATAGATCTAATGTGTTCAGGATAAATGGGCACTATCCTATAGAAGTCAGATGGGACTTTGTAGAACAGTTGTCCATGCATGAAGCACATAATAATTGCATCCAGGGTTGGGACAGATCAAAACTCTTGGCAACCATTGACTGTCAAAGCTGACCTCGTGCACAAAATCAGTCTACTGTGTATGGGGGCCTTTACCGCAACTTCGGCCAAACCTACCAAGATCGATGGGTTCAGCCGAAAGTCTAATAGGTATGGGACCACATACAAATTATGTTGGGGGGAGAGAAGGATCTGACATGTCTAATATCAGACTGCAGATACTTTCCTTCTAGGCGAAATAAGCCGCTGTCAGATAAGTCTGGCAGCCGTGCTCTCATAAACAACACAGGGGAGCTCTCGGGAAAGTGAGCGCTCCAGTGTACGAGAGAGCCAGGCGAGATCGATGACTTGTGCGATTGTCAGCTATCAGCTGGCCGTCATCTAAAGTGTATGGGTGCCTTAAGTCTTAAACATCTGAGGCCTATGACAGTTTATCCGCAGATCAGAGTCAGAACTTGCTTATTTTACGAGTATCTGCTCTATGACCATCGCATTTTTAAGAGATCTACCCAAAATTTACCTTGATCTTCCAATGTTCTGCACATAAATTTCTTACTTTGTTTAATAAGGCAACCTCTTTCCAAACCCCCCTAGTAGGCCATGAAGAAGCGAGAAACAGAGGTCCCCCTTTATTAGTCTGTGTGAAGAGCAACGCTCTCTGGTGGCTCAGGCCCATCCATATATTCCATGGTGAGCCATTCATCTAGATTTCCCCTGCCTCGGAGCGCTGGTTCAGCTTTGAACGTAAATGGGGTATTTCGTATTGAGATACTCATCTTGAGGGACCCAATGAGAAAGCCAATAGCGCCAGTCCTGAGACTCCTTGGAGAGTCACTTAGGACTCTTCCTTCTATGTGAGAAGTCCAATCATGAGTAGAGTTGAGAACATTTTTCAAAATTTGGTTACGATTATGATCGGAGGCAAATATTGTTTTGGCAATATTCGTCAAGTCACTGAATATATTCGGAACCGATGATCAAATCCGGCACAAATAGAGTACGAATATGGCAAATTCAGATTCAGCCCCCGATTCCGAACATATTTGCTCAACTCTAATCATGAGGCCATTAGCTGAACTTCTTTAGGCCACAAGTCATAGAAGACCCAGAGACCAATGGTAATTTGGGCCACACAAGGTTATCCAACGATTTCTTGACCATGACCTCAACAATTCTCAGACAGGGTCATTTTTTTTCCCAACTACATGCAAGATACTCTCCAAAGAGGAGATCAAGATTTATGGAAACTGTTGAAAATAAGTGGTTTGCATTGTTTCCATTCATTCCAACGCATGGTTTCGAGGTGGCATAAGTCAATCTCTTAATATTACTGTCTGTATTATAGATGAAGCTTCTCCAAACCTAAATTTAAGCAGGAAACTCCTTTAAGCATGAAAATCTAACAAATAATATACTATGTGGACATCTTTCTAAATTTTACTGGCTCCAATCATCAGTTCAGGCAGGAGATGCATTTTTAGGAACAGCCATAGTCACAAAAGGCTTAAACAAAAGCAAGCAATGCAGCCAGGCAATGAGTGAAGGCAGCAGCACAGGGTTACACAGGTATGGATATTACCAGCAGGCAGAGAAAGGCAAGGAATCCACCTTAAAGAGCTTTAGTTAGGCCACATCTGGAGTAATGCATTCATTTCTGTAGACCACATCTCCAGAGTGGTATTAACAAACTAGAAAAAGAAAGAAGAGCAACTAGATGGTGCATGGTCTTCAGGAAAAACGCATGAAAATTGAATCAAAAAATGAAACCCTACAATGGTGACCGTTAACTTATGACTACACCAAGCTAAGTACAGAAACCTGTGGTTAGAAAGTAATCATGGATATTCTTAAAAGGGGTTGTCCAACTTGTCCAGGATTTGTAAAAAAAAAAAAAAAAAAAAAAGAGTCTACCGATTTCCTTGAAAGAGCATTTGCCGGATTTAATTTTGAAGTTTGTTGAGATGCAATACCAAACCCAACCCGTGGACAATCCTGGACAAATCTTTTAAGCATCATGGATGTAAACCATACAGAAATCACTATGTCAACTATTTGCATACGGACAAGTCAGAAACCAAACCTCAAACCCATTTAGATGCCATGGTATAAGGGTTTAACTATGAGGGATGCAAAGGTTACAGTTGTACCTCGGGATCGGTAATGGAGGCAAGTCTAAGGCCATTCTGGTCCATACGGGGACTTCTATACTTTAAAGGGAACCTGTCACCTGAATTTGGCGGGACTGGTTTTGGGTCATATGGGCGGAGTTTTCGGGTGTTTGATTCACCCTTTCCTTACCCACTGGCTGCATGCTGGCCGCAATATTGGATTGAAGTTCATTCTCTGTCCTCCGTAGTACATGCCTGCGCAAGGCAAGATTGCCTTGCGCAGGCGTGTACTATGGAGGACAGAGAATGAAGTTCAGCCCAAAACTGGTCCCGCCAAATTCAGGTGACAGGTTCCCTTTAAGTGGCCAGTGACCACATTGGGGGACAAGTCTGATACCAGGTTACGTCTCAATAAAGTATAATTAATTCTGGTCAATCAGAAAAATAATGTAACCCATTTCCTGTTGCAAATGTTCAAGCCATACATTTCAGCTATGGAAAAATGTTGTTTCTAGTTGCAGGGGTGGTCCAGGTTTATCACAAAAGTCTGGAGATAATTGAGTGAGGTTGTGCATGTCTAGTCACAATGTGATCGGTTGGGCTCTTCGCCAGAACTGGAAAATCCTGACAGCGCACACTGTGCGTGCTTGGGAGGAGTCAAAAGTCTGCAGTCATATAGAGTGACTAAAGACTTTCATGAGAAAACCTAGACAAGCACTTTAATAAGCATAGGAATTAATGTTCATTAAAGGGGGATGTCCACTACTTGGGCAACCATTTCTTACATAATGGATTCCTGGGTTTAAAATAAAAAAAAAAAAGGGAAGCTCACCTCCCACACCGGTCTGGTGACTTTTCAGCAATGTCAACGCTGGGTCTTCTGATGCTCACGTGACATTGTTATCACGCGTGAGTGATGCACCAGATAAGAGGCCGGTCATGGGCACCTTTACCAAAACTTTCCTCAGACATCTAGGGAAGGTGCAGAACAATGTCATGGAAGCACCAGGAAACCGAGCGCCAATCGGCACAGTAGGGCTGGTCCAACAATGTAATTTGTAATACACGCTCTCTCTCTCACCTTCCCCATACATATAAGCACTCAGCTATGAAGGGCGTTCATGAGTTTTCAATGAGAAGAGAGGAAAAAACTGCTGGCAGACAGTTCTGGCAGCGGCTATCCCTCCGGAAAATAGAAGAATTAGGTGTTGAAACCCTAACTGCCCACTGCTATTCTTTCACAAAAGAACAGTCAGGAGACCCCCTATAGATATCAGACCTGTCGGATCCACTGAAATCGGCAGGCTCTGATGACTTTCATCTAATGTTTAGTCGAATGCATGCATCCCTTACACAAGGTGTTTAAAGGGAACCTGTCACCTGAATTTGGTGGGATCGGTTTTCGGTCATATGGGCGGAGTTTTCGGGTGTTTGATTCACCCTTTCCTTACACGCTGGCTGCATGCTGGCCGCAATATTGGATTGAAGTTCATTCTCTGTCCTCCGTAGTACACGCCTGCGCAAGGCAATCTTGCCTTGCGCACGCGCAGTATGCTTTGCCCAACTTCGGGCAAAGCCGAAAAGCATTAGTGCGAAATAGTTCCGGGACATAGTGCGCCGGCGCATGCGCACTAATGCTTTTCGGCTTTGCCCGTAGTTGGGCAAAGCATACTGCGCGTGCGCAAGGCAAGATTGCCTTGCACAGGCGTGTACTACGGAGGACAGAGAATGAACTTCAATCCAATATTGTGGTCAGCATGCATCCAGCGGGTAAGGAAAGGGCGAATCAAACACCCGAAAACTCCACCCATATGACCGAAAACCGGTCCTGCCAAATTCAGGTGACAGGTTCCCTTTAACACAACCACATCTCTAGCCAGATGGGACAAGATTACGTGGTGCCATTTTGCCCCATCTACTTTTAACTCCCCACTAGTGATGATCGAACGTGCTCGAATAACGTGTTATCTGACCATGCTCATGTGTTATCCGAGTATCTTCGGAATACTCGGGTAATCTGTTAGAGTGCCTGCGGCTGGTGGACAACCCTAACAAGAGGATATTTATTTTAATTATTTATTTGTTTTGATCATTTATATAGCACCATTAATTCCACAGCGCTTTACAAACATTATTGCCCGTTTGTTAGGCAAAACCGCCTGTGTTGTGCCTCTCTACCCGCCACAAAACATGCAGCCGCAGGCACTCGACCATATTATTCGAGTACAAACACCCGAGCATGCTCCGATAACACATTGTCCAAGCACGTTCACTCATCACTGCTCCCCACCAAACTTATAGAGAGGGGATCACTGCACAGTTTCTGATCACGTTCTCCAGGGCTGTGGGTCACTTGAACTGCCAGGGCATGATCAGTCACGCTGTCACCCAATATACGGAGGGTGATGTAATCACCCCCCGCAGCACCCAGGGGACTCGGAGAGAGGCATTATACGGAGATTACGTCATGATTAAAACGTTATTTTTTCGGCATAGGCGCACTAAGTTCACACTAGGCATTTTTTATGCATATTTTCAGCTGAGTTTTACAGTACCAGCTAAATCTATGAGACTTCAGAAATCTCATGCACACATTGCTTTTTTGTATTTTGTGCTTTGCATGTTTTTTGCACAATAGGGCATGTCACTTCTTTAATGACTTTTTCAGCATTTTTCACCCATTGACATGAATGGGTGGGGGAAAAAAACACTGAAAATCCACAGCAAAAATGCAGGTACCAGAATGTGTGGCATTTTTTTGTGCCCAAACTGGATTCTGTAGAATAGAACTTTTTTTGCACTAAACATTATCAGCATGAAAAAAAAGGCAAATCTATCATGCCAAAACCGCGGCAAAGAAAAAAAAAAAAAAACACACCACAGAAAAAAAAATGCAAGAAAAAACAAGCAAAACCTGTTTTTTCTGCAGCTTCTTTCCTGCAAAGGCATTAGGTTTTGCTGCAGAAAAAAAAATGCCTAGTGTGAACTTACACTAAGTCAACTGGCTACATAGGGTTTTAGTGCTATTTACTTACAGATTAACCCAATATGTGCAGGTAAATAGCGTTTTTTTGGGTGAGGTTAGGTTACATGTAAAAGATTGAGGTCCTCAGTTCTGATTCTCTTGGCCAGTGGTTAGAAGGAAAGTTTTAAATGTTCAGGTTGTGGAATCCCAAAATGTTTTAATATTTTTTTTGCAATCCTTTATATTTAGGCTAGTACTAGCTTGGGTTTTTGTAATACAAATGGCAGTTAGGAAGTTGATAGGTTCTCTTAAAGGGAAGCTTTCATCAGAAATGACAGTGTTTGAAATCAGGTTAATCAGGTTTTTGTGTTACATGTATTTTTGTTTTACATCGTTTTCGGGGGTAAATAATATCAAAGTATTGCAAAACAAAAAATTAGTAATCTTGCAATTTTCACCCTGACCAACAAGGGCTATTTTAGACTCACACTTCCTATCTTTTTAGCAAAAGTTTTCAGCAGTCTCGTTATCATCAGAGGCAGGATTACAGTGACAGGTATCACCTCTACACAGCTGATAACACAGGATTCACTAATCACAATAGTCGATGACACGGCTGACCCTGCTCCCTTCACAAGCACCTCTGCACATGCTCATACAAAAGATAAAACTATGTGCATTTTTTGTTTCCTGAAACAAGAAGAAATAGTCTAAAAAAAAACCCAAATAGTCTGAAAATTGCAACATTACTTGTATTTTTTTTTTACATTCCATATCACAATTTGTATTAAAAATACATTTAGCATAAAGCCTGATTTAAACAGGTCACTTTCAGATGACACAGTCGCTTTAAAGATGCATAGTATGGGTATACAGAATGTAATGGGGTGCACTTTTATCCTGTTTGATGTTGAAGGTAACTGAAGCACAAGGACATTTTCCAATTACGGAGTCGGCTCTGTGAGCACTTTGTCTTTGCAGGAGACTGTTCCAAAGCTTTCTGGGTTTCAGACGCTTCATTTATATCAAACGTTCCTCCGCACGCAGCTCCGTTCGGGATCTGAAAAGAAGGAGTCGTCTCCGAGACATTGGAATGACCTTGTCTCGTGAATAAGTATTCACGCTGTGAAATCCTGGTGTGGAGCAAACATCAAATACCGTGAGCTCTGGGAATTTGATTTGGGAAATGAAATGCAATATAAATGACTTTTCTGTCCTCTACATACCGTGCGCCCCATAGAAGTAGCAAGAACCCTCCCGAAGCTCCCAACACGAGCAAACATCTCACATCATCACATGAGAACTAATGGAAGGGTCAATCAGAGCGATCGGAACAACCGGTAAGGTCAGAACAAGGGGTGCCTATACGGACTAGAGCCTGAGGACCGCTCTACGACGCAGGAAAGGTTCTTGGATGATACCCCCTTTTTAATCACTACCCCATCTACAGGGAGATTACTGCATCCTGATATTTACGGCTCCTATTTCAATAAGGCCTGTAGAATTTCAGCTGCAGTGAGCTCCCCCTAGTGGCGACTACTTTCAGTCAAAATTTTAGTTCCGGTGAAAACAAACTGATAAGTTACTGATCGGCGAGGGTCCAAATAGCTAGGTAGATTGGGGAATATTTATCCCAGATGGGGAACTCCGTTGCTAAATGAAGTAGCAGGCCTGATGCCTCTCCATTCATTCTCTATAGGGCTGCTGGAAAAAGCCAAGCACAGGGAGTAAATGGAGATGGGGGTTGAGCATCTACACCGTTCTATTGGAATAGGCATAAAAGTTCCCCGTTCTGCATATCATTGCAGGCCCTAGAGGTTGGACCCCCACCGATCAGCAAGTTACCACCCATCCTGTGGGTAATGCAATAACTTATTTTCACTAAACAAACCCTTTAAAAAGGGGTTTTCCAAGACTATTTTATTTTTTAAACCATCGGCTAACTAACTTACCTGCCAACTGCCTGTTGTACCCGATGCAAGGCTCAGAGAGGTCACTGACCGCTTGTCCAGGCAATTCTGCAGCTTCATGTCAACAGAGCAGCACTTCTTCCGGGCTGCTCTATCTATGGACATCATTCCGATTGACAGCCGGCTCCCCGCAGTTAGGCAGTAGGGAGCCACCTATCAATCAGCATGACATCGACAGTCACGCCCCATCAAACAGAGCAGAGCGGAAGAGTAGCTGGTCTGTCGATGTGACGTCAGCGGAAGCCACACAATCGCCCCGGGAGCAGCCTGTGACTGCTGTTGTGAATTCTGTTGTCGGTCTCCCTCCTGTGGTCATGAATGGTACTTCGGCTGGTTCTGTCCATGGACTTCCTCTGGTGGGTGTTTCTGAGTTTCCTTCCACAGGTGACGAGGTTAATTCGTTAGCTGGCTGCTCTATTTAACTCCACTTAGATCTTTGCTCCATGCCACCTGTCAATGTTCCAGTATTGGTCTTGTTCACTCCTGGATCGTTCTTGTGACCTGTCTTCCCAGCAGAAGCTAAGTTCCTGCTTGTATTTTCTTTGGTTTGCTATTTTTCTGTCCAGCTTGCTATTTTTATTGTTGTCTTGCTTGCTGGAAGCTCTGGGACGCAGAGGGAGCGCCTCCGCACCGTGAGTCGGTGCGGAGGGTCTTTTTGCGCCCTCTGCGTGGTCTTTTTGTAGGTTTTTGTGCTGACCGCAAAGCTACCTTTCCTATCCTCAGTCTGTTCAGTAAGTCGGGCCTCACTTTGCTAAATCTATTTAATCTCTGTGTTTGTATTTTCATCTTTACTCACAGTCATTATATGTGGGGGGCTGCCTTTTCCTTTGGGGAATTTCTCTGAGGCAAGGTAGGCTTTATTTTTCTATCTTCAGGGCTAGCTAGTTCCTTAGGCTGTGCCGAGTTGCATAGGGAGCGTTAGGCGCAATCCACGGCTATTTCTAGTGTGTTTGATAGGATTAGGGATTGCGGTCAGCAGAGTTCCCACGTCCCAGAGCTCGTCCTTTATTATCAGTAACTATCAGGTCATTCCATGTGCTCTTACCACCAGGTCCATTATTGTCCTGACCACCAGGTCATAACAGACTGCATTGTGTCAGCAGAGATCAGCACTGAGCAGAACAGGCAGGTTGTTGGTAGTTCTTAGGCCCACAGTAAAAAAAAAAAGTCCCGGACAACCCCTTTAAAGAAGTTGTCCACTACTTGGACAATTTCATCTCATACCACTCGCTTGGCGCCCATAAAATATCAAAGCCTATACTCACCTCCGATGCCGCTGCCGTTTCAGCGGTGTCAGCAGTGGCTCTTCCTGGGGCTCTCGTGCGGTATCTCAATTTGGACAAATGGAACATGAAGAGGAAGTCAGAGATCAGCTGCAGCCCAGACTTCCTCTTCATGATCGATTTGTCCGAAGGTGGAGACAGTGACGCATGTGTAATGTATCACAACACCGCACAATCGCCCGGGAGAGAGCAACTGCTGAGACTGCTGGAACAGCGGCCCGGGAGAGAGAAACTGCTGACACTGCTGAAGAGCGGCCCGGGAGAGAGCAGCTGCTGACACTGCTGGAACAGCGGCCCGGGAGAGAGCAACTGCTGACACTGCTGGAACAGCGGCCCGGGAGAGAGCAACTGCTGACACTGCTGGAACAGCGCCGGCACGGGAGGAAAGTATAGGCCTTATTTTATGGGGGCCAAATATTTTGATCAAGAATGGGTTGTCCTAGTACATGAGAAGTAGCCGGCACAGTGCACTTCACTAATATCTGCATTTTGCTGAACAGTGGGCCCTCAGAGTCAATCTTACTGGTGGGCCCTTGGCATTCCAGTCCGACACGGGCTGGGGCAATAATTTGTAGACCAGATTGATATTACTGCAACAAATAAAAGGGCCCGGACATATAGGGTGGGCTGAAACTCTCCCAATTGGAGTCTTACCCATCGAACATGGTTTATTCACTGGATAAGCCATAAATGTCTAATGAGTGAGCACATAATCATGCTCGTCGACAGTTCACCGCTTTCCAAAAAATAAGTACACCACTCTCCTGTTCTTATGAACATTATAACTAGAAGAAAAAAAATTCAAGAAAACTTGTGGTTTACTTAGCTTTACCCATTCAATAACGTACCACAACCACTCACCCAAAAATATATAAAATCATTAAAAAAAAATAGAATTGGCAAAGATACAAATCTTCTCAGTCCACACATCAGCTGTGAAAATGGAGGGGAATGGTTTAGCTACTGAAATAGGCAGACAGCCCCTTCCACTGCTCCGAACTTTATTTTTGGTCACACAATCCCTTTAAATATGACATTGGTGGAGCACAACAGATTAAAGCAAATATTCGGTAATTGGAAGATTATATAGTACAGACCAAAAGTTTGGACACACCTTCTCATTTAAAGATTTTTCTGTATTTTCATGGCTATGAAAATTGTACATTTACACTGAAGGCATCAAAACTATGAATTAACACATGTGGAATTATATACTTAATAAAAAAGTGTGAAACAACTGAAATTATGTCTTATATTCTAAGTTCTTCAAAGTAGCCACCTTTTGCTTTGATGACTGCTTTGCACACTCTTGGCATTCTCTTAATGAGCTTCAAGAGGTAGTCACCGGGAATGGTTTTCACTTCACAGGTGTGCCCTGTCAGGTTTAATAAGTGGGATTTCTTGCCTTATAAATGGGGTTGGGACCATCAGTTGTGTTGAGCAGAAGTCTGGTGGATACACAGCTGATAGTCCTACTGAATAGACTGTTAGAATATGTATTATGGCAAGAAAAAAGCAGCCAAGTAAAGAAAAGGAGTGGCCATCATTACTTTAAAAAATGAAGGTCAGTCAGTCCGAAAAATTGGGAAAACTTTGAAAGTGTCCCCAAGTGCACTGGCAAAAACCATCAAGCGCTACAAAGAAACTCGCTCACATGAGGACCGCCCCAGGAAAGGAAGACCAAGAGTCACCTCTGCTTCTGAGGATAAGTTTATCCGAGTCACCAGCCTCAGAAATCGCAGGTTAACAGCAGCTCAGATTAGAGACCAGGTCAATGCCACACAGAGTTCTAGCAGCAGACACATCTCTACAACAACTGCTAAGAGGAGACTTTGTGCAGCAGGCCTTCATGGTAAAATAGCTGCTAGGAAACCACTGCTAAGGACAGGCAACAAGCAGAAGAGACTTGTTTGGGCTAAAGAACACAAGGAATGGACATTAGACCAGTGGAAATCTGTGCTTTGGTCTGATGAGTCCAAATTTGAGATCTTTGGTTCCAACCACCGTGTCTTTTGTGCGACGCAGAAAATGTGAACGAATGGACTCTACATGCCTGGTTCCCACCGTGAAGCATGGAGGAGGAGGTGTGATGGTGTGGGGGGGGCTTTGCTGGTGACACTGTTGGGGATTTATTCAAAATTGAAGGCATACTGAACCAGCATGGCTACCACAGCATCTTGCAGCGGCATGGTATTCCATCCGGTTTGCGTTTAGTTGGACTATCAATTATTTTTCAACAGCACAATGACCCCAAACACACCTCCAGGCTGTGTAAGGGCTTTTTGACCAAGGAGAGTGATGGGGTGCTACGCCAGATGACCTGGCCTCCACAGTCACCAGACCTGAACCCAATCGAGATGGTTTGGGGTGAGCTGGACCGCAGAGTGAAGGCAAAAGGGCCAACAAGTGCTAAGCATCTCTGGGAACTCCTTCAAGATTGTTGGAAGACCATTCCCGGTGACTACCTCTTGAAGCTCATCAAGAGAATGCCAAGAGTGTGCAAAGCAGTCATCAAAGCAAAAGGTGGCTACTTTGAAGAATATAAGACATACGGTAATTTCAGTTGTTTCACACTTTTTTGTTAAGTATATAATTCCACATGTGTTAATTCATAGTTTTGATGCCTTCAATGTGAATGTACAATTTTCAGTCATGAAAATACAGAAAATGAGAAGGTGTGTCCAAACTTTTGATCTGTACTGTATACAAGTCATTTTGGCAGAAATCTTTGGAGACAATATAGGATATTATCACATGATAGGCGGCTAGAAGATCTTCTGAAATCAGATTTCATGATTTATTTCAAACAGATGACTTTTTCTGTTTTTTGTTTTTTTTTTGCCTCCAGACAAAATTTCCTATTGCAGGGCCTAAAATATAAATCCGAATTTCAGCTCCTATCACTTTATATGCTGGACGAACTCAAAGGAAAAAAAAATAACACCCCCCGTGTAGCAAGTCATCCCTACCTCCCACATGTAGACATTGTTCTTCACTTGAGAACGCTTCTTCTTCTCTCCAGCAAAAGGTCCAAATTTCTTGCCTCTTGGAAGTAACTTTCTGGCCCAAATACCTAGAATAATAATGGGTGTCACATTTACAACTTGATATCTGTCTCCTGATCTTATCTTCATCCCTATATATCCCAAGCTTTCTAATATTACTTTTAATTAGAATATAAAAAAAATTGATATAAACCCCGAGGAAGCAAGAATATTGCATGCGCAAACGCGCGTCGGTGCTTTTGTGTATACCTGGTGACCTGGCTAAGCACATTCCACTGCTACAATTATGTACCACTAGATATCATCCCAGAGCTTCCAGAAATTATTCTAAAAACGCGGCGTTTTTTTTTTTTTTTTTTTTTACAACTGGAGTCATATGGACAATTTGTATTCTGCTTTTCAAACTTTTAATAGTCAGAATAAATGATCAAAAGGCCACAAAGCTCAACATCCCTCCAATGCTTGACAAAAAAACAGTTTCAAACTCTGACCACTAGAGGTCGCCAGTGATTGCAGCAAGTACCGTACTTTATTATAAGCTCACACAATAGGGGCCAAAAGTAGAGAATATGAAAGTACCAAAGGGGTTGCCGGTCCCCTGTGGTACACGAGACTCCTACCCCAGCACCCAAAACCGCAAAACCGTCACATATATATACACACACACACACACACACATACACACTCACACAAACACAACGGCAGGGACTCTAACATATTTCCCGAGCACGCCGAAGTCACTCTTGTTAGCCCCAAGCATGCTCAGATAACACCTTATCCCAGCACGTTCGCTCATCACTAGTGGGCACAGATGCATTTGCCATCTCTTATCAGAGCATATTAAAGATCATCCAAGCAAAAGAGGACTTAAAGAGAAATCAGCAGTTGGGAATGTTTCAGATCAGTCACATTAGGCATATGGAGACTCCTCCGACATCTAACATACAGCTGAAATGTCCAGATCAGATTATGATCGGATCACGTGGTACATTCTCCATCCTGCATAATATGGGGGGTATCGCGTAGCAGAAGAGCAGATCCCACCAGTGATGAGGATTACCATGAGCGATAATGGAGGTGAATCTACCTTCTTTCATCGTACTAGGGCCATCAGCTTCTACACATGGCACGGCTCCTGGTGTTCCTGCTCTCTAGGGTCTTTTTCGATATTAGACTCTGGGGTCGTTGACTCGGGGGGCGTTCCGCAAGTCTAGAGACAAGGCGCCAGAATGGCTACACAATGCCCCAGAGGTGAAATCAGGCAGGATTCTATGTGGCACCTGCCAGTAACAACCTGGTAATTGTGATTCCATATCAACCCTCCGATTAAAGCTTTTGCCAACACTTTCAGCATCTTCTCCATGATTAGTGCAGTATACAAGTGCAATAAGTGCAGTTCAAACAACAGAAGCCATGACAGACCCTACAGCAGTCAATGCAATCAGTCACTGGTAGGATCCATCACGAGTGGAAGCCATGACGGACCCTATAGCAGTCAATGCAATCAGTCACTGGTAAGATCAATCACGAGTGGAAACCATGACGGACCCTATAGCAATCAGTCACTGGTAGGATCCATCATGAGTAGAAGCCAGGACGGACCCTATAGCAGTCACTGGTGGGATCCATTACGAGTGGAAGCCATGACGGACCCTATAGCAGTCAGTCACTGGTAGGATCCATCACGAGTGGAAGCCATGACGGACCCTATAGCAGTCAGTCACTGGTAGGATCCATCACGAGTGGAAGCCATGACGGACCCTATAGCAGTCAGTCACTGGTAAGATCAATCACGAGTGGAAACCATGACGGACCCTATAGCAATCAGTCACTGGTAGGATCCATCATGAGTAGAAGCCATGACGGACCCTATAGCAGTCACTGGTGGGATCCATTACGAGTGGAAGCCATGACGGACCCTATAGCAGTCAGTCACTGGTTGGATCCATCATGAGTGGAAGCCATGACAGGCCCTATAGCAGTCAGTCACTGGTGGGATCCATCATGGGTGGAAGCCATGAGGGACCCTATAGCGGTCAGTCACTGGTAGGATCCATCACGAGTGGAAGCCATGACGGACCCTATAGCAGTCAGTCACTGGTGGGATCCATTACGAGTGGAAGCCATGACGGACCCTATAGCAGTCAGTCACTGGTTGGATACATTACGAGTGGAAGCCATGACGCAGTCACCACAAGACCACCACCACTAAATGTTTATGGTAAGCGTTATAAACTTTATGTTGGTCCTATACAGACAAGCATAATAAATATTTTCATCTTTAAAAAAAAAACAAATTACCAGACTCAACAGACCTTCATTATAAATACGACCATGTTCCGGTGTCACAGTGCCCAACAATTCCCAATCTATAATTGGGGTCTACCATTTTGGGGGCCATCAATCATACTCAGATGACAAATAATGCTTACATGCAGTGTTGTTCCTACCATCACATCTGACGGACTTTGCAACACAGGCTTAACTATAAATGCAAACACAGCCTTGTTCACATTCTGCGTTTCTGCTGCGCTTTTCTTACCGAGGAGAAAACACTAAGGTTACTTACCGGTAGCCGGTTTTTCCGGAACACATGACGGCACACCTGAGAGAGGGGATCCGCCCAGTCAGGACAGGAAACTCTACTGAAAATAAAAGGGCGGTACCTCTCTCTCGCTTCAGTTGGTTTTCAGAGCATGAGAGGCCCCCCTGTTTAGTACACATGGCAAATCCATCACCACATCATATGAACTAAACACACCCAAAACTATAGTGCACACCGAAAAGGTGATAAGGGGGGGGGGGATATACAGGTGCCGTCATGGGTTCTGGAAAAAACAGCTACTGGTAAGTAATCTTGGTGTTTTCCCTTCCCCCATGACCGCACACCTGAGAGACTTTTGTAGAATAAAACCTTAGAGAGGGACGATAGCTTGAAGTACCCTTCTACCAAAGGTTAGGTCATCAGAGGATGAAAGGTCTAGCCGGTAGTGTTTGAAAAAAGTTGAGGGTGAGGACCAGGTAGTGGCCTTGCAAACTTGGTCAATCGATGCCTCAACTTTCTCTGCCCAGGAGGTAGCCACGGCTCTGGTGGAGTGAGCCTTGATGCCATCAGGAACCAGAGTGCCACTCGCAGAATAGGATAGACTAATGGCCTCCCTGATCCATCTAGCAATGGTACTTTGAGCTACCCCACACCCTTTTTTACAACCCTAAAAGGCTACAAATAGGGTTTGGTCTTTCCTCCATTGACTAGTCATGGTCATGTATTGTAACATAGATCTTCTTACATCTAAGATATGGAACTTTTGTTCCCCAGGATTTTTAGGATTATCACAAAACGATGGCAAAGTAATCTCCTGACTCCTATGGAATTTTAGGACCACCTTGGAGAGATACGCCGGGTCTGGTCTTAGAATTATCCTGTTGTCAAAAACCTGAGTATAAGGAGGGCATATCGACAGAGCTTGTAAATCACCTACCCTACGGGCCGATGTTAGGGCTACCAGTAGGACTGTTTTCAGGGTGAGTAATTTAGGTGACAACTCCTGCAAAGGCTCAAAAGGGTCTTTTGTTAAGGCTTCTAAGACTAAATTTAGATCCCAAGGAGGGAGTTTTGAGACAATAACTGGCCTAGACCTGCCACAGGATTTTATGAATCGTGAAACCCACCTATTTGATGCTAGGTTGCAGTTGTATAGGGCACCCAAGGCTGAAACTTGAACCTTAAGGGTGCTAGTTGCTAACCTGAGTTGCAACCCTGCCTGCAGGAACTCTAGGATGAGTCCAACTGGAGCTACATCCCCCAACGGTTCACCCAGGAAGTCAAGAAACTTTTTCCACGTCCTACCATAGATTCTAGATGTTATAAGCTTTCTGCTTTTCGAAAGGGTGGAGACTAACCCTGGTGAAAATCCCTGGCGACTCAGTAACGCCCTCTCAAATTCCAGGCTGCCAGATGGAAGCCCTTCACCTGAGAGTGGGTCACTGGTCCTTGTGTTAACAGGTCCGGAACTTCTGGCAGAATCCATGGGTCTATTAATGACATCTGCCTTAGAAGGGAGAACCATGGCCTTCTTGGCCAGAATGGAGCTATGAGTATTATTTTTGCTCGGTCTTCTCTGATCTTCCGGACTACTGTTGGAACCATCACTATCGGGGGGGAATGCATAGGCCAGAGAGAACCTCCACGGTATTAGCAGGGCATCTACTGCAAAATTATGCTCTCTTGGGTTTAGGGAGAATCATTTTTTGACTTTTTTGTAGTGTGAGGTGGCAAATAAGTCTATTTCTGGTGCACCCCAGGCTTGTATTATTTGTTGGAACACCCCGGGGTTCAAGGACCATTCCCCCTGTCTCAGACCTCTGCGACTCAGGAGTCTGCCTGTGTGTTTTCTACACCCCCTATGTGTAGTGCTGTGAGGGATGACAAGTGTTGTTCTGCCAACTGGAAAAGTAGATTTGACACCTCCATGAGGCCCCGGGACCTCGTCCCTCGTTGGAGATTGATATAAACCACCACTGCTTGATTGTCCGTCATGATTCGAGTATGGCGGCCCTGGAGCAAGAGGAGAAAATGTTTCAAGGCCTTTTCCACTGCCCATAGTTCTTTTTCATTTGAGCCATGATTCCTTTCTTGGAAGGACCAGGTTCCTTGTACTTAATGAGACCTCAGATGAGCCCCCCAACCTATACCGCTTAGGTCGGTCGTGATGATGTCTTCGACCGTTTTCTGCCACCGGACCCCCAATGTGAGATGTTCCCTCACAGTCCACCAAATTAGGGAATCTCTTACGCCCAGATAAAGATATAGATTTCCTTCTAAATGCCCTCTTAACAGTTTCTGAGCTGACAGAACTTCACACTGCAGCTGTCTCAGGTGAAATTGTGCCCATCCTACAGCCGGAATGCAAGACGTTAATGAGCCTAGTAGGGACATTGCTTTTCTTAGGGTCATTGATGGCTGATGTATTGCTATACGAACCAGGTTCATTATTTTGGCCACCTTGTTCTCCGGTAGGAGGCAGAGCTGACGCTCGGAGTCCAGTATTAACCCTAAGAAGAACTGTACTTTTACTGGCACTAATCTTGATTTGGGGGTATTTATTATCCATCCCAGCTCTATTAGAGTTGACGTTACCTCGGTTACTTGATGGGAGCAATGGGTCTCGGTCCTCCCTACCACAAGGAAGTCGTCCAGGTATGGGACAATCACTACGTCCCGGGATCGGAGGTATGACATTGCCTCTACCATCACTTTGGTGAAGACCCTGGGAGCTGTAGACAGGCCGAATGGAAGGGCTGTATATTGGTAATGCTTCACTTGGTTTTGTATGTAGGGCACTACTCTCAAGTATTTCCGATAATGCTGATGTATTGGGATATAATACGCATCTTTTAAGTCTATTACTGCCATGAAGCAGTGAGGGAACAGACGTTTTGTGGTTGTGTTGATGGACTCCATCTTGAAGGCGTAGTTCTCTACTGATTGATAGAGCTGAAGCGACGGAGAGGTACTGCCCTTTTATTTTCAGTAGGGTTTCCTGTCCTGACTGGGTGGATCCCCTCTCTCAGGTGTGCCGTCATGGGGGGAAGGGAAAAAAAAAAAGCTGTGTTTTACATAAAAAATATGTAATATTTCTAAAATCTCAGGAGCACTGTGCGTTTGTTTCCTTGAGTATTTTGAGCAGCGGTGATTTTTTCCCCTCAATCTGCTGCATATCAATTCTTTCAGTTTTTTTGCAGTGTTTTTCAACCATTCAAGATGGTGGTGTAAAAAAAAAAAAAAAAAACATCAAAAACACATAAAAAGAAACCATTAAGAAATGTTCTAGTTTTTGGTACAGGAATAATTACAATTGTAATGGTCAATTCATTTTAACCATTACAATTAATGTGTCTAATCTTGTCCCTCTCCTTTTTGTTTTTTTTGCGGACTGATTTTCTGCAAAAGAAAAAAAAAACCTGAGTCATGTCCTACTTTGATCCATGTTATGAATCAACGTCGCTTTATTAATCCAGTACTATAAAAAAAAGGCATAAATGAAATATCCACTGCGCTCCCAGCAACATGTTTCAGACCTGCTTGGTCTTTTTTTTTAATTTTTGTGCTGTTGTGTTCAACCATTTTTGTGCCTTTTATACTACTGGATTAATAAAATCAATTCTTTTAAGAAGGTGAGTGTCGGCTATTGTTTGGACTGTTAAAAAAAAAAAAAAAAAAAAAAAAAGATGCAACAAGGATTGTAAAAACCAACAAACGGATCAAAAATGAATCCGGCACATTGAAAATATACAATAACGAGAAAACAAAAAGATATGTAAAACCAACCTAAAGGCTTATGTTTATCTCATTTTTTCCATGTGTTTTTTTTTTCTGCGGGGAAAAAAAACAAAAAAACAAAAAAAAAGTTTTATGCTACCAGCAAAATAAATGAGATTTCCGAGATGTCATGCACATGATGCTTTTTTTCTTCCTTGCAGATTTGAACCATCAGCTTTTTCTCTGGTCTGCAGCTGGTCAATTCTTTTGCACTGTTTTTTACCCATTCAAATGTCAAAATCATGCGTATTTTACATTGCCGTTTTCCAGACAACACTTTTTTGCTGCAGAACTATCTGGATGAAATACTCAATGTCTGCACACAGCACGGATCAGCATCCATTAGAGATGAGAAATGATACTTCATCACACCAGAGAGAAAGACCCAGCACAGAAACCTTGTTCAAGGGGTTCTTCGCTGCGGCCACTTACACTACAAATGTTTCTAATAGTCACGCTCAAGGAGTTAAAGATCCTTTCCCAATATTTAGTAGGTGTAATAACAATAATATTAGCAAATACTTCCAATTAGAAATGTAGTGTAGTTCTACTGATTAACTATATCTCTTTCCTCATGTGCAGGCATGGCAGGACCTCACGTATCCATGGTTACGACCACTAGCAACTAGCTAAATAACCATGGATACTCAAGGTCCTGCAATGCCTGCGCATGAGGAAAGGGATATAGCGAATCAGAAGAACTATTACTACATTACTAAATGAAGGTATTTGCTAATATTATTATTATTATTACACTTATTACATATTGGGATAGGATCTGGGAGATGGGAATACCTCTTTAAGGCTTAATTAAACATCCATGTTAATCAGTATGAGATTGGAGCGCAGTGCACGGACCGGCCGCCGCTCTCCATGAAGTGGTCATGTCATGGGAGACTTGCGCCAGTCTGTGCATTAGCGGTCTGATCTCGGACATCTGATTGAGTCTTCTCCTCTTCTAGAGAACTGAAGGGGTCTTCACACTGCAGTAAGGGGTAAGATACTGCTAGAACACGCCATCACTTAAATGATCACTGGAGGTCTGACCAGCTGGGACACCGACTAATCCCGAGAGCGAAGAGGCCACGGTCTACAATCCCACCACAGAGTTTCCTTTTACAGGGGCCACTTTAGAAAAGATGCAGCACAAAAGCAGGGGGCCATCTCAGGATGACCAGGGGGCCTCAAAGATCATTCCTCCAGTGATCACTAATGGGGCCTTCCCAAAATCTGAAGTTATCATCTACCCATAGGACAGGGGATACCTTGCTGATCACTGGGGGTTTGACTCAAGGGACCACCCTCAACGATCCCCAGAATGGGACTCGGCAAAGCTCCATCTCAAAAAAGGACCGCCTGAATGTTACAGAGGTCAGACATGGACCCCCTCTGATCCATTCCGGCAGGGCTCCTCAGAGGCTCGGTCTCGGGGTGACATGATCAGCGGAGGAACCCCAGAGATTTGGGGAAAACCTCTAAGTGATGACATAGCTATGACGTATGAAAATGGAAACGCCACCAACGATGATTATTAGACGAGAACATCATGGTGTTACCTGATCACAGTAATGGATGATATACACTAAGAAAAAATAAAATCACTGCAGTTTTCTGAACTCACCCAGTCTCAACTGATGAACAGCGGAGGGGGCGAGCAGCACTTCCTCGGGAAGCCCCCTATGAACATGTTCAGGCACTTCAGCCAACGTCTCCGCTACCTCTGGAGGTTTTACTGCATCCTACAAGTCAAAGCACGAAGACAACAGCTAATTACCATCAGTAAACATGTAACTGGTCATTAGAAGCCCCCCAAGGAAAACTCTCAGATATCCCACCTAATAGAGATCACAAAAAAATGGTGACCCTCGCATCCTCTGATCATCTAGGAGGCAGACAAGTCCGACAACATTCGCATTTACTGTGAAATAACTAATAATTGGTCGATCGCGCGCACTGCCGCTCAATTAATGGGGGTCCCGGAGATGGGCGAGTGCTATGTTGTGCTGGTCTTCCGCACCATTATAAGAATGAATGGGAAAAGCAGTGCACATGGTCGACCACTGCTCCATTCACACAGGGCTCTATAGCGGGTCCGATTCTCAGGATCCTGGAGGGACCAAACAGTCGGAACCCAGCAATTGGAAAGTTAGGGGCTAACTTCAAAATTTGGAAATACCCCTGGAAAAATATTGTTGATATGTCAAAAATATCCATTCAAAGAGAATCTGTCAGCAGGTGTTTGGTATGTAATCTGAGAGCACCATTATATAGGGGCTGAGACACGGATTCTGGAAATGTGTCACTTACTGGGCAGTTTCAATAAAATCAGTGTTTTATCAGCAGGAGATTATCACTACAGGACCAGGTGTCTCGTGCCACCTTGTCCTGCTGTTCTGTACAATCCCGCCCCCACCACTGATTGGTAGCTTGCTGTCAATGTACACAGAGAGCTACCAATCAGTATTGTGGGTGGTGTTATACAGGGCTCAGCATTTAAGCTCCGCTTGATCTGCAGCACAGAAAACTGTGATTCCATCACAACTGCTGCACCCAGTAAACTAAATCACACAGCGCTGGAATCAGGGTCTCTGCCCCTACATTATGCTGCTGTCAGATTAAATAGCAAAAACCTGCTGACACCTCCATCTCCCCTGTAAAATGGAAATTTGTGTTACCAACTCGTACGACCTGTAGGCGGCAGGGAATCGATGCACATTTATTTAGCTGCCATTGCTGCCCCCGCCAGAGCCTGATCGGGATCAATGTAACCTCTAATTACACTTCTCTCCCATCAGTCCCGAGTACAGCGAGGACACATCGCAGGACTCGCTCCAGCTGAGGACACATTTCCCAGCATTTATGTCTTTGACAGTCAGATGTTTTCATGCCAAACATCACAGATGAGAGAATGAAAAGGGAAAAAATTACAGCTCAGAAGTCTCTTATGAATGAGAAATGAAACCTAAGGCGGGAGGTTACTGGTGCGGAAAGAAAATGCTGTCAGCAGCTACGAAAAAAAATGCAAACATACAATGTAAGCAGTGGTGGCACAGAGAAACAGCTAATACAGACAGTGATGTCACAGTACAGGGATAATGCACACAGTGATGTCACAGTACAGGGATAATAGACACAGTGATGTCACAGTACAGGGATAATACACACAGTGATGTCACAGTACAGGGATAATAGACACAGTGATGTCACAGTACAGGGATAATGCACACAGTGATGTCACAGTACAGGGATAATAGACACAGTGATGTCACAGTACAGGGATAATACACACAGTGATGTCACAGTACAGGGATAATAGACACAGTGATGTCACAGTACAGGGATAATGCACACAGTGATGTCACAGTACAGGGATAATACACAGTGATGTCACAGTACAGGGATAATGCACACAGTGATGTCACAGTACAGGGATAATACACACAGTGATGTCACAGTACAGGGATAATGCACACAGTGATGTCACAGTACAGGGATAATGCACACAGTGATGTCACAGTACAGGGATAATACACACAGTGATGTCACAGTACAGGGATAATACACAGTGATGTCACAGTACAGGGATAATACACACAGTGACGTCACAGTACAGGGATAATATACACAGTGATGTCACAGTACAGGGATAATACACAGTGATGTCACAGTACAGGGATAATGCACACAGTGATGTCACAGTACAGGGATAATACACAGTGATGTCACAGGGTATTGTCACGTTTTTTGGGATCCCAAAGTTAAGCTTTGTTTCCACCACAGAAACATGAAAACATGTAAGGTGTTAGGTCACCAATGCAAGACAACATGAAACCATAAAGCCATTTAGGAAAAAAGGGCAATTTGATGAAATTATTTGAGGAATTTTGATAGTACTATAAAAACGCAGCTTAAAATTTGCATTAAAAAAATGCAGCAAACCCGTATTGTGTGAACATTAACTGGGGGGAGAATGGATGGCAAGCGGTGGGAGCCAACAGTCTATTTAATAACAGACTGCAGTATCAAAGTTTTTATTATACTTGAATTGTTAAAACGGTCCAAAAATAAACCCCTTTTGGGAGTAGTTGCCTACCTCACTGCCAGGGACCTTGCACACAAGGTGCAAAAATTATCCATTTGGGGAGTGTGAAGAGCTGCTGCCCCGTAGAATAACACTGGGCCGAGCGCTGTGCGGTGTTTGATAGTATGGCACTCAGCTGCGTTCTACGTTAGTGTGATTCTTGCATTCGTTACACCCCGGGGTGTCAGGGGACTCGAGGATCGCAGCACAGCTGCATCTCTTCCATTGCGGGCGTCCGAAAGAATTGTACTGCACTCAAGTGACATCAGAGTGCAGTGCGACGTTTCACACGGACCCATAGACAACATGGGTGCGTGCGATCCGATTCAGGGATGCAATGGCAGCATGTTGCAATGCCGAATTGGCATGAGAAAATGATCGCAGATGTGAGCGGTCCCATAGCTTAACATTCGACTGAGTTGAATCCGATATTTTAGCGGATTGTACTCGCCCAATTAGATCGCAAGTGGGAGCGAGCCCTAAAGCTGATGGTGTCGCTGTCAGAAGCCACATCATATGTTACGCTCTGCCTCCTGCTTCCTCTACACAAAGGAGGCCAAATGGGACTTGTTTTGTACCGATACTGCCAAGGATGGCCGCTGCCGGCAGTGCCGGTGGAGCAGCGCCTAGCGGATCCAACATTGTTAACCACAGTATGGAGTTTTTTCTCTCATGCCAGCTCGTCCATTGCCACTTTTTCGTTTAACATGTATTTTGGACACAAGTTTACCATTTACAATTTTTTTTTAAATGGAGGTTAATGTTAACCCTTTTATTCCACATGCAGAAACGTGACATTTTCCGCGTTTCACCTCTGTGACCGTATTCTATCCCACTACAGGACATTGGACAGATCTCCGGTTGCTTTTTTCACTTACCTGATTCATCGTGTGCTGCTGGTGGTTTCCAAGAAGCCACACATCCCAAAGTCGCCACGTCCAGGATTACACGTGCGCTGAAAAGATTGAAAACAAAAATGTTAACGCTGTATTGACAATTTTGTAACCATCAGACTTTCATTTTTAGTTTTTGCATACGAGAAAAGAATACAAACAATTTCTCACCTATGGGCTTGTTCATAGTTTTATCCATTTTTGTTCCATGGGGTTTGTTTGTTTTTTAATTCACTGGCATAAATTTTTCTTGAATAGATAGATAGATAGATATCAGCACATTTTTCTCCTTCATTCTCGCGCGAACACTTGGTCCATGAAAAACACGGACATGTGAACAGCCCCCAAAAACTATACGGTTTGCGTGTTCTATGAGAAACTAATTTAAAAAAAAAATGTAAGAAACTAATTTCTGAACAAAAGCTTCCAACTAAATTCATGTGTGGCACTTTATTATTTTGCATTTAATCTCCAAATTTTAACGCACAGAGACCCAGAATTCGGTGCCGTCCTTGCAATATAGATCCATCACAGAGGCATTTATTGGCAAGGCTCGTCCTTCACGATATTTTTACGTCTGCATAATTAACAACACTCGTATCCTGAATTTCTTGACCATTTGTAAGACCTTCCCACATTCAGCTCAGAGTCCCTGACATTTGTGGTTGAAGTCGCACAAAATCTGACAGAAAAAAAAAAAAAAATAATAATAAAATGTCCGTCAAACTCTGTATAAAAAAGTAAAGACTTCGTGAAAGTGTATGGCTCCCAATTCCCCAACGAATCCAGGTCAAACTACTAAGGCCGGCGTCACACTTGCGAGTTTTACGGACGTAAGAGCGCAGAAACTACGTCCGTAAAACTCGCATAACATACGGCACAATTACTCTCTATGCCCCTGCTCCTATCTGCCGTATTTTACTGATCAGTATTATACGGCTTTCTACGGCCGTACAAAATCGCAGCATGCTGCGTTTGTCACCGTACTGCGCAAATAAAACGCCAATGAAAGTCTATGGAAGCGTGAAAAATACGGATCACACACGGACAAGCAGTGTGACTTGCGAGAAATACGCAGCGGTGTTAGAGAGAAAAGCCGGTAATTCAGTGCGGTGTACAGTAAAATCACACTGACAGCTTACAGTCCAATAGGTAGAATAAATGTGGACACATAGAATAGGTATATACAGTGGGGCAAAAAAGTATTTAGTCAGTCAGCAATAGTGCAAGTTCCACCACTTAAAAAGATGAGAAGCGTCTGTAATTTACATCATAGTTAGACCTCAACTATGGGAGACAAACCGAGAAAAAAAAATCCAGAAAATCACATTGTCTGTTTTTTTAACATTTTATTTGCATATTATAGTGGAAAATAAGTATTTGGTCAGAAACAAAATTTCATCTCAATACTTTGTAATATATCCTTTGTTGGCAATGACAGAGGTCAAACGTTTTCTGTAAGTCTTCACAAGGTTGCCACACACTGTTGTTGGTATGTTGGCCCATTCCTCCATGCAGATCTCCTCTAGAGCAGTGATGTTTTTGGCTTTTCGCTTGGCAACACGGACTTTCAACTCCCTCCAAAGGTTTTCTATAGGGTTGAGATCTGGAGACTGGCTAGGCCACTCCAGGACCTTGAAATGCTTCTTACGAAGCCACTCCTTCGTTGCCCTGGCGGTGTGCTTTGGATCATTGTCATGTTGAAAGATCCAGCCACGTTTCATCTTCAATGCCCTTGCTGATGGAAGGTTTGCACTCAAAATCTCACGATACATGGCCCCATTCATTCTTTCATGTACCCGGATCAGTCGTCCTGGCCCCTTTGCAGAGAAACAGCCCCAAAGCATGATGTTTCCACCACCATGCTTTACAGTAGGTATGGTGTTTGATGGATGCAACTCAGTATTCTTTTTCCTCCAAACACGACAAGTTGTGTTTCTACCAAACAGTTCCAGTTTGGTTTCATCAGACCATAGGACATTCTCCCAAAACTCCTCTGGATCATCCAAATGCTCTCTAGCAAACTTCAGACGGGCCCGGACATGTACTGGCTTAAGCAGTGGGAAACATCTGGCACTGCAGGATCTGAGTCCATGGTGGCGTAGTGTGTTACTTATGGTAGGCCTTGTTACATTGGTCCCAGCTCTGCAGTTCATTCACTAGGTCCCCCCGCGTGGTTCTGGGATTTTTGCTCACCGTTCTTGTGATCATTCTGACCCCACGGGGTGGGATTTTGCGTGGAGCCCCAGATCGAGGGAGATTATCAGTGGTCTTGTATGTCTTCCATTTTCTAATTATTGCTCCCACTGTTGATTTCTTCACTCCAAGCTGGTTGGCTATTGCAGATTCAGTCTTCCCAGCCTGGTGCAGGGCTACAATTTTGTTTCTGGTGTCCTTTGACAGCTCTTTGGTCTTCACCATAGTGGAGTTTGGAGTCAGACTGTTTGAGGGTGTGCACAGGTGTCTTTTTATACTGATAACAAGTTTAAACAGGTGCCATTACTACAGGTAATGAGTGGAGGAAAGAGGAGACTCGTAAAGAAGAAGTTACAGGTCTGTGAGAGCCAGAAATCTTGATTGTTTGTTTCTGACCAAATACTTATTTTCCACCATAATATGCAAATAAAATGTTAAAAAAACAGACAATGTGATTTTCTGGATTTTTTTTTCTCAGTTTGTCTCCCATAGTTGAGGTCTACCTATGATGTAAATTACAGATGCCTCTCATCTTTTTAAGTGGTGGAACTTGCACTATTGCTGACTGACTAAATATTTTTTTGCCCCACTGTCTATATATATAATTGTCTAAGGGTTTTTCCGTCTTTCTGTCTGTCCTGGAAATCCCGGCTCTCTGATTGGTCGAGGCCGCCAGGCCTCGACCAATCAGAGACCGGCACAGCATCGACGTAGAAATCCCGCGTCTCTGATTGGTCGAGGCCGCCAGGCCTCGACCAATCAGCAACGGGCACAGCGACGATGATGTCATAAAGAACGTAGAAATCCCGCGTCTGATTGGTCGAGGCCGCTAAGCACAGCGACGATGATGTCATAAAGGACGTAGACATCTCACATTTCTGATTCAGCGACGGGCACAGTATCGACGTAGATGTCATAATGGTTGCCATGGCGACGATGATGTCATAAAGGTTGCCTCGACCAATCAGCGACGGGCACAGTCTGCTGCGAATTCTGGAATCATCATTGTCCATATACTACGGGGACATGCATATTCTAGAATACCCGATGCGTTAGAATCGGGCCACAATCTAGTGTATATATCATTGAGACACATATATGTATATATATTATTACTTCATACAGCGCTAGATAGCAGAAAGCCGGTAATTCAATTACCGGCTTTTGCTATCTCCTTCCTAAACCCAACATGATATGAGACATGGTTTACATACAGTCAACCATCTCATATCCCCTTCAGGAAAGTTCCCACGATCTAGGGACAACCAGCAGAGGGCGCCTCACCGCAAATGAAGGTAAATATAGGTCATTGACCTACTTTACCTTCATTCCCCGGGGTTTTGCAGCAAGGAGTAGCGCTGCATTAGGCCGGCGTCGCACACAGCGTAAAACAATACGGTCCGTATATTACGGCCGTAATACGCTGAAAAGTCCCGAAAATAGTGGTCCGTAGCTCCTCCGTAGGCAGGGTGTGTCAGCGTTTTTTGCGCATGGCATCCTCCGTATGTAATCCGTATGGCATCCGTACTGCGTGGTTTTCTCGCAGGCTTGCAAAACCAACATACCGCTATAGAAATGATCCATGTGTCCCAAAAAGAAAAAAAAAAAATATATATATATATATAGTCAGTAGACACATATATGTATATATATTACTATTTTTTCCAGCGCTATACAGCTTGAAAGCCGGTAATTCAATTACCGGCTTTTTCTTTCTCCTTGCTAAAACCCGACATGATTTGAGACATGGTTTACATACAGTAAACCATGTCTTCTCTCCAGCTCCCCGGCTTTCTAGGTAAGTTCACACGATCTATGAACAGCCAGCAGAGGGCGCCTCACCGCAAATGAAGCTAAATATAGATCATTGATCTATATTTAGCCTCATTCCCCGGGGTTTTGCAGCGAGGAGCAGCCTGCATTAGCGGAACTCCTTGCTGCAAACTGTTTTAACCCCTTCAGAAGGATTTACATCGTTGGACATTACAGATCTGCGGAGGGTAAGGATATTGTTGGTTTATTATGTTTTTTCTTTCACAGAACGAGGGTCTTCAGCGAGTGGATTGGGCGTTAAATAAAATATTACAACAACCTTTGTTTTTATTTCATTAAAATAATTTTTAATAATGTGTGTGTTTTTTTTTAACCCTTTCATTCAATTGGATTAATAATGGATAGGTGTCATAATTGACGCCTCTCCATTATTAATTAGGCTTAATGTCACCTTACAATAGCAAGGTGGCATTAACCCTTCATTACCCCATATCCCACCGCTACACGGGAATGGGAAGAGAGTGGCCAAGTGCCAGAATAGGCGCATCTTCCAGATGTGCCTGTTCTGGGGTGGCTGGGGGCAGGTGTTTTTAGCCAGGGGGGGGCCCAATAACCGTGGACCCTCTCCAGGCTATTAATATCTGCCCTCAGTCACTGGCTTTACTACTCTGGCGGAGAAAATTGCGCGGGAGCCCACGCCAATTTTTTCCGCCATTTAACCCTTTAATTTTAAGAGCTAGAACGGCCAAATTTTGCAGATACACACTACTGACATTAGTAGTGTGGAATCTGCAAAAAAAATGGAGAGAAGACATGGTTTACTGTATGTAAACCATGTCTCAAATCATGTCGGGTTTAGGAAGGAGAAAGAAAAAGCCGGTAATTGAATTACCGGCTTTCAAGCTGTATAGCGCTGGAATAAATATTAATATATATACATATATGTGTCTCACTGACATATATATATATATACCTATTCTATGTGTCCACATTTATTCTACCTATTCTACTGTAAGCTGTCAGTGTGATTTTACTGTACACCGCACTGAATTACCGGCTTTTCTCTCTAACAGCGCTGCGTATTTCTCGCAAGTCACACTGCTTGTCCATGTGTAATCCGTATTTTTCACGCTTCCATAGACTTTCATTGGCGTATTTCTTGCGCAGTACGGTGACAAACGCAGCATGCTGCGATTTTGTACGGCCGTAGAAAGCCGTATAATACTGATCAGTAAAATACGGCAGATAGGAGCAGGGGCATAGAGAATAATTGTGCCGTATTTTTTGCGAGTTTTACGGACGTAGTTTCTGCGCTCTTACGTCCGTAAAACTCGCAAGTGTGAAGCCGGCCTTAGCAGAACTCCTGGCTGCAAAATGTTTTAACCCCTTCAGATGGATTTACATCATTGGACCTTACAGATCTTCGGAAGGTATGTATATTGTTGGTTTATTATTTTGACTTTGTTACAGATCGAGGGTCTTCAGTGAGTGGATTGAGCGTAGAATAAATTATTACAACAACCTTTGTGATTTTTTCATTAAAATAATTTTTAATAATGTGTGTGTGTTTTTTTAACCCTTTACTACAATTGGATTAATAATGGATAGGTGTCATAATTGACGCCTCTCCATTATTAATTTGGCTTAATGTCACCTTACAATAGCAAGGTGACATTAACCCTTCATTACCCCATATCCCACCGCTACACGGGAATGGGAAGAGAATAGGACGGTCCTGTTTACAGTCCTGACAGGAAAGACCCAACCGCATAAATAACACATCGGTTCTGATCTGAGATCCCCGCACTCCAAGATAGAGGACGCGGGCATCATCTACAAAGAGTCACCTCAGGTCTTATCATATCTTGGACGCTCTAAAATCATTTCCAGCTTTCAGATTTACAGAACAGATTCAAAATGAACGCCAATGTCTGACAGGTTGCTATGGACAACCACTTTACACATACAGAGGCCATGAGTGTTTTGTGGCCATGGACATTAGATCTCCGTTATAAATCTGATGCGAATGACAGATGTGGCACATATCAAAATAAAGCTTCCAACAGCAAAATACTACCGGCTAGAAGCATTGCTGTGCGGCCTCTCCATTGATTATACTGAGAAATCAACTATACCACCTAAAGAGGAGTACAAGGTACTCATAGACCACTATAACGCTCAAGGTATAAAAATCAATAAAGTTTATTGAAAATTAATCTTAAAAACACATCATAACATATGAGGATCTCAAAAGACTAAGCCAAAATCCATATAAAGCAGTGGTGATACATCAATACATATCACATAGCATTGTATAGTATATACACATATTCCAATCCCATATGAAGTTCACAACACATCCTTAAAGGTCACAGACCTATGTACATACATATACCCGGATGATGGGAACCTAACATTAGTAATGTCCTTATATAAGATAATAAATCAATGCTTACCCGTTCTAAATCACAAACACCACTGCACCAAATGCCCCGACGCGCGTTTCGCCCACGTGCTTTCTCAAGGGATAAGCATGGATTTATAATCTTTATATGGACATCCCTAACTGCAAACCTTAAAAAGATGACTACAGTTGCAAATCTCGCCCTCCCCCAAAAAATAAAAAATAAATAACCAGCAGGTGAACACATGAAATAGACTTCAAAAAGGTGAAAATGGAAAGATGAATTTGGTTAAAAAAAAAAAAAAAGGTACAAAATGCCAAAAATTTGACAATAAACAGCCGCAATAATGCATTGGTCCTTACAAACTCTCCAGAACTCGTACGATAGCAGATGTAAAGAAGAATAAAGGGGATGTTATATTTCGGAAAAAAGGGGGGCCTTTTGTTTTTTAATGGATATAAACCACCATCAGAAGTTTTTCGTATCGCTTAAGGTACATTTACACACAATTACACAATGAGTGTTGTTAGGAAGGCTCTCTTCACGATAATCGCGCAGTGTAAACAGGCGGCCAATTGCCAGATGAGCAAGTCGGGTGAAAATATTTTTTGGTTTCCAGAAAAAAAAAAAAAAAAAAAAAAAAAAAAAAAATTACCCTTCTCGGCAGCAAGATCCTGAAATAAAAGTAGGTAAAAATCTAAGGGGCACCATATACAAAAAATGGTTGTCGGCCAAACGCTGGTTCGGTTGATCATTTGGTTGGCAGCTCTCGCTCACAACTTTTCCATGCTCTTGCTTCTTATCTTCTTATTTAGATAAGACCTTTGTGGTCCCATTTATAGGCAAATGAGAAGCGGAAGAAAAAGCTGCACAGAAAAAAGTGCACTTCCAATCGCAGAAAATACTAAACAAAAAAAAAAAAGGTTTTATTGAAAAATAAAAAGTGCAAAGAAACATCAAATAAAAAAAACACAAAGAAATGACAACACACAGGGAAAGGACACGATACAAGTGCTAATAATAAGGAAAAAAATAAGAGTTCCAAATATGAAAGTCACGTAAAAAAAAAAATTGAACTTAGAGAAGATACTGTGGTCTGTCCTTCGAAAGACAATATTTACACACTGTCGAGAATGGTGGCTTCTAGGAGATTAAGGCTACTTTCACACTAGCGTCGGAATCTCCCCGTCGCAATGCGTCGGGCAGAGATTCCGACGCTAGCGTTTGACGCACTGCACAACGGGTGCAGCGGATGCATTTCTCCGGCGCATCCGCTGCCCCATTGTGAGGTGCGGGGAGGTGGGGGCGGAGTTCCGGCCGCGCATGCGCTGTCGGAAAAAGCGGTCCGTCAGGAGCAAAAAAACGTTACATTTAACGTTTTTTGCTCCCGGCGGTCCGCCACAACACGGCGCAACCGTCGCACGACGGTTGCGACGTGTGGCAAAGCGTCGCAATGCGTCGCCAATGTTAATCTATGGGGCAAAAACGCATCCTGCAAACAACTTTGCAGGATGCGTTTTTTGCCATAAACGACGCATTGCGACGTCTGGCAAAAAACGCCAGTGTGAAAGTAGCCTAATGTGTGGCTTTACAGCATGAACCAAAAGGAAACAGTCTAGGAACCCTGATGAAAACCGTGTTAAAGAGTCATTTCGATCTTTGGTACCATACTTATGGCGTATCCACTGTGGAGGGGGCCTCTCTAGCTAAATAAATGGAGAATGAGGCTTCCAGGATTTGGTGAAGGGGTCAGCAGACCCTCTGTTCTGCTGGTGAGGGTCCTATTGAATGGGAGGCATGATTGAAGGAGTTTGAAAAGAAATAGGTGTCCACACTATCAACACCACAAATCCATTAACTATGGTCATTAGATAAAAAACAGAGTGACATTGAAATGTAAAATAGGAAATGTATCTTATGCGCCACTTGTTGTTTGTTTGTTTTAAGAAAAATTGAAACAAAGTCTTTTTTTTGAAACCTGCAGAGAAGGACGTTATCCTAAATGCTCTTGTATTTTTTATACATTTTGTATCTTTTTAGAAGGACGAATATCCAGAAACCAATTACTGTAGAGATGATTAAAATTTGGATACAACCCAAGAATCACACCTTACTCTGTACTATATTTGCCCATTGAAAAAGCAGCTCCCTGTAGCAGATGTCAAGTAACACAAGAGAGACCGTCTGCTCCATCACACTCTGCCTCCCGCAAGTCACAGGAGGATAGTATAGACTGGGGAGGCCGCTCGGTCGAGAACACCGAGAGTCGCTACAGAGAAAAATCAAAGCAAACTCTTTGAAAATCCATTAAAAGCCTGATCAGTTGCAGCCAGGACAGGGTTAAATATTGCACTTTATATGATGAGGGTTTGTAAATCTAACTGTAGTTTTTATTTAACAACATTACAAGGTTTACAAATAAAATAGTAAAATAAATAAAATAAATGCTACAGTGGATGCAAACATTTTCTTTGCAATATCTCAGACATGTGCTATATGGATTCGAACATCAAATCAAAACTGGTGATCTAGGGTACATAGAAAAAAAAAAAAAAATGGACAGCACACGAATGCTATATACATGTCTGAACGAGCCCTAATGGCTCATTCAAATATCAGTGAGAGGAAAAAATGGTGCGAATTTCTCCAGTGTTTATGATCTGAGTATCAGTTTTTACGATCAGATTTTGGTCAGCGCTTCAACGGTTTTTCTTAGATGATAAAAAAATAAAAAAATCCAATAGAGCGGTCTCAAACTTCTCCTATTAAACAGTCCGGGAAAAGCAAAAAAAAAAAAACAAACAAACAGTACATGGATGGCATTTGAGTGCTGTCCAATTTTTTCACAGATCCATAGACTTACATGGGCGAGTTTGAGCCGACACTCAGATCAAAATCAGATAGCACTCGAATGAGAAAAACCGACGTCTGAAATCAGCCCCTAATTAAATATATTAAGCCCTGTAAATTGAGCTATTGTCTATACAGGCACAGACATTCTAGGGAGGATCTAGAGGCAGACACAGACATTCTATGGAGGAGCTAGAGGCTGATACAGACATTCTAGGGAGAAGCTAGAGGCAGAGAAAGGCATTCTAGGGAGGAGCTAGAGGCTGATACAGACATTCTATGGAGGAGCTAGAGGCAGACACAGACATTCTATGGAGGAGCTAGAGGCAGACACAGACAATCTAGAGAGAAGCTAGAGGCAGACACAGACATTCTAGGGAGGAGCTAGAGGCAGACACAGACATTCTAGGGAGGAGCTAGAGGCAGACACAGACATTCTAGGGAGGAGCTAGAGGCAGACACAGACATTCTAGGGAGGAGCTAGAGGCAGACACAGACATTCTAGGGAGGAGCTAGAGGCAGACAGACATTCTAGGGAGGAGCTAGAGGCAGACACAGACATTCTAGGGAGGAGCTAGAGGCAGACAGACATTCTAGAGAGGAGCTAGAGGCAGACACAGACAATCTAGAGAGGAGCTAGAGGCAGACACAGACATTCTAGGGAGGAGCTAGAGGCAGACACAGACATTCTAAGGAGGAGGAGCTAGAGGCCGACAGACATTCTAGGGAGAAGCTAGAGGAAGACACAGACATTCTAGGGAGAAGCTAGAGGAAGACACAGACATTCTAGGGAGGAGCTAGAGGCAGAAACAGACATTCCAGGGAGGAGCTAGAGGCAGACAGACATTCTAAGAAGGAGCTAGAGGCAGAAACAGACATTCTAGGGAGGAGCTAGAGGCCGACACAGACAATCTGGGGAGGAGCTAGAGGCCGACACAGACATTCTAAGGAGGAGGAGCTAGAGGCCGACACAGACATTCTAAGGAGGAGGAGCTAGAGGCCGACACAGACATTCTAAGGAGGAGGAGGTAGAGGCCGACACAGACATTCTAAGGAGGAGGAGCTAGAGGCCGACACAGACATTCTAAGGAGGAGGAGCTAGAGGCCGACAGACATTCTGGGGAGGAGCTAGAGGCCGACACAGACATTCTAGAAAGGAGCTAGAGGCAGACAGACATTCTAGGGAGGAGCTAGAGGCAGACACAGACATTCTGGGGAGGAGCTAGAGGCCGACACAGACATTCTAGGGAGGAGCTAGAGGCAGACAGACATTCTAGGGAGGAGCTAGAGGCAGACACAGACATTCTAGGGAGGAGCTAGAGGCAGACACAGACATTCTAGGGAGGAGCTAGAGGCAGACACAGACATTCTAGGGAGGAGCTAGAGGCAGACAGACATTCTAGAGAGGAGCTAGAGGCAGACACAGACATTCTAGGGAGAAGCTAGAGGAAGACAGACATTCTAGGGAGGAGCTAGAGGCAGACACAGACATTCTAGGGAGGAGCTAGAGGCCGACACAGACATTCTAGGGAGGAGCTAGAGGCCGACACAGACATTCTAGGGAGGAGCTAGAGGCAGACACAGACATTCTAAGGAGGAGGAGCTAGAGGCCGACACAGACATTCTAGGGAGAAGCTAGAGGAAGACACAGACATTCTAGGGAGGAGCTAGAGGCAGACACAGACATTCTAAGGAGGAGGAGCTAGAGGCCGACACAGACATTCTAGGGAGGAGCTAGAGGCAGACACAGAAATTCTAGGGAGGAGCTAGAGGCCGACACAGACATTCTAAGGAGGAGGAGCTAGAGGCAGACACAGACATTCTAGAAAGGAGCTAGAGGCCGACACAGACATACTAGGGAGGAGCTAGAGGCAGACACAGACATACTAGGGAGGAGCTAGAGGCAGACACAGAAATTCTAGGGAGGAGCTAGAGGCCGACACAGACATTCTAGGGAGGAGGAGCTAGAGGCAGACACAGACATTCTAGAAAGGAGCTAGAGGCCGACACAGACATACTAGGGAGGAGCTAGAGGCAGACACAGACATACTAGGGAGGAGCTAGAGGCAGACACAGACATACTAGGGAGGAGCTAGAGGCAGACAGACATACTAGGGAGGAGCTAGAGGCCGACACAGACATTCTAGGGAGGAGCTAGAGGCCGACACAGACATTCTAGGGAGGAGCTAGAGGCCGACACAGACATTCTAGGGAGGAGCTAGAGGCAGACACAGACATTCCAGGGAGGAGCTAGAGGCAGAAACAGACATTCCAGGGAGGAGCTAGAGGCAGACACAGACATTCTAAGAAGGAGGTAGAGGCAGAAACAGACATTCTAGGGAGGAGCTAGAGGCCGACACAGACAATCTGGGGAGGAGCTAGAGGCCTACACAGACATTCTAAGGAGGAGGAGCTAGAGGCCGACACAGACATTCTAAGGAGGAGGAGCTAGAGGCCGACACAGACATTCTAAGGAGGAGGAGCTAGAGGCCGACACAGACATTCTAAGGAGGAGGAGCTAGAGGCCGACACAGACATTCTAAGGAGGAGGAGCTAGAGGCCGACACAGACATTCTGGGGAGGAGCTAGAGGCCGACACAGACATTCTAGAAAGGAGCTAGAGGCCGACACAGACATTCTAAGGAGGAGCTAGAGGCAGACACAGACATACTAGGGAGGAGCTAGAGGCAGACACAGACATTCTAGGGAGGAGCTAGAGGCCGACACAGACATTCTAGGGAGGAGCTAGAGGCCAACACAGACATTCTAAGGAGGAGGAGCTAGAGGCCGACACAGACATTCTAAGGAGGAGGAGCTAAAGGCCGACAGACATTCTGGGGAGGAGCTAGAGGCCAACACAGACATTCTAGGGAGGAGGAGCTAGAGGCAGACACAGACATTCTAGGGAGGAGCTAGAGAGACACAGACATTCTAGGGAGGAGCTAGAGGCAGACACAGACATTCTAGAAAGGAGCTAGAGGCCGACACAGACATTCTAGGGAGGAGCTAGAGGCAGACACAGACATACTAGGGAGGAGCTAGAGGCAGACACAGACATTCTAGGGAAGAGCTAGAGGCCGACACAGACATTCCAGGGAGGAGCTAGAGGCCGACACAGACATTCCAGGGAGGAGCTAGAGGCAGACACAGACATTCTAGGGAGGAGCTAGAGGCCGACACAGACATTCTGGGGAGGAGCTAGAGGCAGACAGACATTCTGGGGAGGAGCTAGAGGCAGACACAGACATTCTAGGGAGGAGCTAGAGACAGACACAGACATTCTAGGGAGGAGCTAGAGGCAGACACAGACATTCTAGGGAGGAGCTAGAGGCCGGCACAGACATTCTGGGGAGGAGGAGCTAGAGGCCGACACAGACATTCTAAGGAGGAGGAGCTGGAGGCCGACACAGACATTCTAAGGAGGAGGAGCTGGAGGCCGACACAGACATTCTAGGGAGGAGCTAGATGCAGACACAGACATTCTAGGGAGGAGCTAGAGGCCGGCACAGACATTCTGGGGAGGAGGAGCTAGAGGCCGACACAGACATTCTAAGGAGGAGGAGCTAGAGGCCGACAGACATTCTGGGGAGGAGCTAGAGGCAGACACAGACATACTAGGGAGGAGCTAGAGGCAGACAGATATTCTAGGGAGGAGTAAGAGGCAGACACAGACATTCTAGGGAGGAGCTAGAGGCCGACACAGACATTCTAGGGAGGAGCTAGAGGCAGACACAGACATTCTAGGGAGGAGCTAGAGGCAGACACAGACATTCTA
Organism: Ranitomeya imitator; assembly: GCF_032444005.1. Classification (NCBI taxonomy): domain Eukaryota; kingdom Metazoa; phylum Chordata; class Amphibia; order Anura; family Dendrobatidae; genus Ranitomeya; species Ranitomeya imitator. The sequence continues at coordinate 109,716,949 of NC_091291.1, read as the reverse complement.
GGGAGGAGCTAGAGGCCGACACAGACATTCTGGGGAGGAGCTAGAGGCAGACAGACATTCTGGGGAGGAGCTAGAGGCAGACACAGACATACTAGGGAGGAGCTAGAGGCAGACAGATATTCTAGGGAGGAGTAAGAGGCAGACAGACATTCTAGGCAGGAGCTAGAGGCAGACACAGACATTCTAGGGAGGAGCTAGAGGCCGACACAGACATTCTAGGGAGGAGCTAGAGGCCGACACAGACATTCTAGGGAGGAGCTAGAGGCCGACACAGACATTCTAGGGAGGAGCTAGAGGCAGACACAGACATTCTAGGGAGGAGCTAGAGGCCGGCACAGACATTCTGGGGAGGAGGAGCTAGAGGCCGACACAGACATTCTAAGGAGGAGGAGCTAGAGGCCGACACAGACATTCTGGGGAGGAGCTAGAGGCAGACACAGACATACTAGGGAGGAGCTAGAGGCAGACACAGATATTCTAGGGAGGAGTAAGAGGCAGACACAGACATTCTAGGCAGGAGCTAGAGGCAGACAGACATTCTTGGAAGGAGCTAGAGGCAGACACAGACATTCTAGGGAGGAGCTAGAGGCAGACAGACATTCTAGGGAGGAGCTAGAGGCAGACAGACATTCTGGGGAGGAGCTACGGGCAGACAGACATTCTGGGGAGGAGCTAGAGGCAGACAGACATTCTGGGGAGGAGCTAGAGGCAGACAGACATTCTGGGGAGGAGCTAGAGGCAGACACACATTCTGGGGAGGAGCAAGAGGCAGACACAGAAATTCTGGGGAGGAGCTAGAGGCAGACAGACATTCTGGGGAGGAGCTAGAGGCAGACACAGACATTCTAGGGAGGAGCTAGAGGCAGACACAGAAATTCTGGGGAGGAGCTAGAGGCAGACAGACATTCTAGGGAGGAGCTAGAGGCAGACACAGAAATTCTGGGGAGGAGCTAGAGGCAGACACAGACATTCTGGGGAGGAGCTAGAGGCAGACAAACATTCTAGGGAGGAGCTAGAGGCAGACACAGACATTCTGCTGCAAGTTCAACTCACACAATAGTTACACTTTAATTAAGCTCTCCATACAACTTTATGAGCACCAAGATCAATTCCTATTTGAGTAATGTGAACATGTTTTCAGCAAATACAGATTCTACCCATAGAGAGTGAAAGATCAATCCACGAGGAGAAAGAAATAGGATTTCTCTGATAAAATAATCAATTTTATAAAATAGTTTATGTGTACTATTGATTTGGGGGGGATGGTTACTCATTACAGTATTCCATACAAATCAGTAGATTGTCGATGTAATACAGAACAGAAATCAATAGCGAAGTGTCAAAAGCACTGAGTTTTTAAGACTTTGGGGTTTTTATACTAATGTCCAGCAGATGAGGAGTCCCCTATTCTAGCAGAGGGTCTGAGTGCTAAAATGGGGAACTCCCACCAGGAAAACTACGGGGAAAAACTCCTGCCATTCCAATAACCTTAATGGATGTACTATAAATAGCCAAAAACATTAATGAGACTAAAAATGGTGATGCCTGCCTGGACTGTCATAAAAATGGTTAATGTTTTTTTTGTTTGCTTGTTTTTTTAAACAGTCTTACACCAAAATTCTGGCAAAAAAAAACTGTTTTATCAATTGGGGCCTTAGCTAAAGCAATAAATGTTTATTGATGAAGTCCAACCCATGACAATCTGATATGACCTTGGTGTAAGGACTAGCTCACACCACCATATTTTCTGTCCGAGTGCCTTCCAACAAAACATCGGATCACACTCGGACCTGTGTTATTTCATGGGGCCGTGCGCGAGTCTGATTTTTTTTCCTCGGATTCAGCCGAAAATATATTATATATATACACACATACATACAAAAGAGGAAAATTCATGGGTGATAGTTATGCATTTCTGTGCTGTATTTGAAATCTCTAGCAATGGTAGGTTGCCGAAAAGGTTTTAAAAGGGGCCATATTTTGGGTCTGGTATTTAGGAAGGACCAAAAGAGTTGGGGTGGGACAGGTCGCTCCAATACCTCCAGTCCCAGTTTTGTAGGCCTTACAAAAAGGCAGCTATAGTGGGCTCAGGTGAGTCTAATGTGTGGGAACTGGAAAGCAACCAATAAACGTCAGCAAACTGAGCCTAATGTAGGACCTGATTTGCTTTCTGGGTGAGACCTTGTTGTTGCTTTGCCACAGTTTAGAAAGATAATTGTTATCTTGTTTGTGCCAGAAAAGGGCTGTTTTTCATTGACACAACTGTGAAAGTTGTTTCTATTCTCTATCAGAGAGCGTGAAGCCCTACAGTATTAGGCCGGCGTCACACTACCGTGTTTTACGGACGTAAGAGGTGCTGAAAATACGGATTGCATACGGTACAATGCTTCTCTATGCCCCAGCTCCTATCAGCCGTATTTTACTGATCCGTATTAGGCTACTTTCACACTAGCGTCGGATTCGGCCCGTCGCATTGCGTTGGGCCGAGATTCCGACGCTAGCGTTTGACGTGCCGCACAATGGGTGCAGCGGATGCATTTATCCAGCGCATCCGCTGCCCCATTGTGAGGTGTGTGGAGGGGGGCGGAGTTCCGGCCGCGCATGCGCAGTCGGAAAAAGCAGTCCGTCGGCAGCAAAAAAACGTTACATTTAACGTTTTTTGCTCCTGGCAGTCCGCCACAACACGGCGCAACCGTCGCACGACGGTTGCGACGTGTGTCAATACGTCGCAATGCGTCGGTAATGTTACTCTATGGGGCAAAAACGCATCCTGCAAACAACTTTGCAGGATGCGTTTTTTCCCCTAAACGACGCATTGCGACGTATTCAAAAAAACGCCAGTGTGAAAGTAGCCTTATACGGTCTTCTACGGCCGTAGAAAATCACAGCATGCTGCGTTTGTCACCGTATTGCGCAAAAAATACGCCAATGAAAGTCTATGGGGGCCAGAAAAATATGGATTACACACGGACCAGCAGTGTGACTTGCGAGAAATACGCAACGGTGTTAGAGAGACAAGCCGGCAAACCCGACATAATTACATACAGTAAACTATCTCATATCCGCATTTTTTTTGCATATTCCACACTACTAATGTCAGTAGTGTGTATGTGCAAAATTTGGGCACTCTAGATATTAAATTAAAGGGTGGCGGAAAAAATTGGCGTGGGCTCCCGCGCAATTTTCTCTGCCAGAGTAGTAAAGCCAGTGACTGAGGGCAGATATTAATAGCCTGGAGAGGGTCCATGGTTATTGCCCCCCCCCCCCCAGCTAAAAACATCTGCCCCCAGCCACCCCAGAAAAGGCACATCTGGAAGATGCGCCTATTCTGGCACTTGGCCACTCTCTTCCCATTCCCGTGTAGCGGTGGGATATGGGGTAATGAAGGGTTAATGTCACCTTGCTATTGTAAGGTGACATTAAGCCAGATTAATAATGGAGAGGCGTCAATTATGACACCTATCCATTATTAATCCAATAGTCTGAAATGGTTAAAAAAAAACACAAACACATTATTACAAAGTATTTTAATGAAATAAAAACACAGGTTGTTGGGATATTTCATTATCCTGGTAATCCACCTGAAGACCCTCGCTCTGTAACAAAGGGAAAAAAAAAACAAAACAATATATGTAAACCATGTCTCATATCATGTCGGGTTTAGGAAGGAGATAGCAAAAGCCGGCAATTGAATTACCGGCTTTAAAGCTATCTCGCGCTGGATGAAATATTAATATATACATATATGTGTCTACTGAGATATATAGATATAGATATACCGTAGATAGAGAGAGAGAGAGACAGTATATGTGCTGTTACGATTTTTTGAGAACATGGATCCATTGTATGTCCGTATGTCGGTTTTGCAAGCCTGCGAGAAAATCTCGCAGTATGGATGCCATACGGATTACATACGGAGGATGCCATGCGCAAAATACTCTGACACACCCTGCCTACGGAGGAGATACGGACCACTATTTTGGGGAATTTTCTGCGTATTACGGCCGTATATTACGGACCGTGTTTTTATACGCATGAGCCTTAGAGTATTACATATATCTGGAAGGGATAAGAAAAGCCAAAATACACACACAAAAAAACAGCATATAATGATATATTGATCTTATACTCCATTTTTTTCAAAAGAAATTGACATTAGAGATCACTTCAAAGGGGGTCGTGCCCTACCTAAATGCATTCTCCATACAAATAAAATGGCCCTTTGTCTTACAAAACAGCCAGCAGTAATATCTATAGGCCTGGGAACGATTTGGTTAATAACAGACTGTCTGTACAGTTCACCACATTCCTTCCTGCCTGCAAGATACCTGCTGCATCTGCTAACCCCAAACTGTCGGCGAAGGCAAACAATAGGACTTGGGCTACAAATTCTACACGACAGCTGAGAAAATTACAGTTTCAAAAAGTGCTACATTTCACTTTTTAAAAAAAAAAAAAAAAAAGTATTTTTTTTTTGTTTTAAGAAAAAAAATCAGTTGTAATATACATTTCTTTTTAAATGTTACAAAACATATTAAGAGGATTTTTGACAAACTGTATTAAAAAGGCCAACAGAAGACAAAACATATTTTAGGAGCACAATTCAGAAGAACTGTCACAACACCCTCCTGCGATGTGTTATCTTCGAATTTGTATTCTGGGGGCAGAATGCAGAGGGATATGACATGGGGCCTTTGTCAAGTAGAATTATTAAAATTCTGCTGTGCCACATTGTCTAGTCCAGACATTCAAGGACCTCCTGCCGCTTGCAAAGCTCCAGGAGGAGAGGAGACACTTTAAAAGACGAATTCACAATTTACACCCCTGCTACACTCAGAATGAGACATTTCACACATTTTCCATTGAGCAGAGACACCCTGGAAATGGTCGCCTTTCTTTAGAAAGCAAAACACCCTAATTACAGTTTATACCTTTATAATATTGCACCTCCACAGGGTTAGATTTATTTACACAAATTCTGAAATCATTTTGTACATCGATTAAGAGACTATTAACTCATCTCCCCTTTTCTTACATTCCCCCTACACAATGGCGATTTTGTATCCATTTGGTGATATTTTAGTTGACATGTATCTTTTTATTATTATTTTAAACTGAAACAAAAAAAAGGACAATAGAGGCATGATTTCTCTAAATGGAATACAGAAAAAAAATCCTGCAATCAAAATTATGATTTAAAATAAAAAAAAAATCATTTTTTTAATTTATCTAAATGGAACACACAAAAAAACATCCAGCAGTCAAGTCAAAAGTATGATTTTTTTTTTTTAAATAATTTCCATTGAAGTGTTAAAACACTATCCAAAGATTTGGATATATACATATATACATAGATAGATAGATAGATAGATAGATAGATAGAGATGATATAGAGGAAGGTGTGTCTGTCACAAAGCTGCCAGGCTGCTGAAAATACCCAATTGATACATTGGGTTCTACTAAGTATCTCTGTAGCATAAACAAACAGGCCTGTAACGTAAACATTCAATATTTACTTTATAAACAAAGTCAAATAAATATTCAATTTTTTTTTTAATTCCTTTTTTAAATTCATAAAAATGGAATAAGAATTGCAGTTTGGAATGGGTTCTTCTTTTTTCGGAAGGGGGACAATGAAAAAAAAGTAAATAAAAAAATAAATTAAAAAAAAAAAAAAAGTAAGACCTTTCTGCAAAGTGAGGAACAAAAAAAAAAAACAGCCTAAAGCCTGAACAAAGCCACAGCTCACACATGTCATCATCACCTATAGATTTCCTGCCCCAGCCCTGCTGCCGCTGCTGCTGCTGCTGCTGTACACAAGGCTGCAACTCCAATAAAAGTCATGTCCACAGCATCCAGGGAGTGGGGAGGAAGGAATATTAATTGCACAGACCATAATCCTGGCTCTGCTGATGATCAGGATTGTTTGACAACTTCCCGGGGGTTTCAGTGCCCCCCAGTGTGTTTTGGACCCTGCCGGGTGCCCCCTTCCCCTCCCCCTCTGCTGGGCATGCAGTCAGTACCTGGGCAGTGGTCAGGACACCTACCTGTCCCTGGATCGGTCCCTGGATCGGTCCCTGGCAGCTGGCAGGAGTCTCCCATTGACAGCACAGCCGACCAGGGCAGCCTCTATTCTCCTCCTCAGCACACACAGGCCTGCACACACTGAATAGTGCTCCCAGCATGCTCAGCTTCAGCACCAGCTGGGGCTCATCTTAAAGGGGCTATGTCTATTTACCGTGTTAAAAGGGAAACCAAGTCTGTGTTTAGAAAATGGGGAAGATTCGCAAATTTTCCCACTGGGAAATCAAGTTGGCATGGGAACTGAGTTATTAGGATGCAGCAGATCCTAGATGGCATGGATGCTATTAATATTGTATTTTTTTTAAGCCTTCACTCAGCTTTCCCAGACTTCTGAATGGCAATCTGCCTAGTTATCCAACAATGTAGGCCTTGCTTGCAATCATTCATCACTGCTGTTATATATTAAAACCTTCACCCAGCTTTCCCAGACTTCTGAATGGCAATCTGCCTAGTTATCCAACAATGTAGGTCTTGCTTGCAATCATTCATTACTGCTGTTATATATTAAAACCTTCACCCAGCTTTCCCAGACTTCTGAATGGCAATCTGTCTAGTTATCCAACAATGTAGGTCTTGCTTGCAATCATTCATTACTGCTGTTATATATTAAAACCTTCACCCAGCTTTCCCAGACTTCTGAATGGCAATCTGCCTAGTTATCCAACAATGTAGGCCTTGCTTGCAATCATTCATTACTGCTGTTATATATTAAAACCTTCACCCAGCTTTCCCAGACTTCAGAATGGCAATCTGTCTAGTTATCCAACAATGTAGGTCTTGCTTGCAATCATTCATTACTGCTGTTATATATTAAAACCTTCACCCAGCTTTCCCAGACTTCAGAATGGCAATCTGCCTAGTTATCCAACAATGTAGGTCTTGCTTGCAATCATTCATTACTGCTGTTATATATTAAAACCTTCACTCAGCTTTCCCAGACTTCTGAATGGCAATCTGCCTAGTTATCCAACAATGTAGGCCTTGCTTGCAATCATTCATTACTGCTGTTATATATTAAAACCTTCACCCAGCTTTCCCAGACTTCAGAATGGCAATCTGTCTAGTTATCCAACAATGTAGGTCTTGCTTGCAATCATTCATTACTGCTGTTATATATTAAAACCTTCACCCAGCTTTCCCAGACTTCAGAATGGCAATCTGCCTAGTTATCCAACAATGTAGGTCTTGCTTGCAATCATTCATTACTGCTGTTATATATTAAAACCTTCACCCAGCTTTCCCAGACTTCAGAATGGCAATCTGTCTAGTTATCCAACAATGTAGGTCTTGCTTGCAATCATTCATCACTGCTGTTATATATTAAAACCTTCACCCAGCTTTCCAAGACTTCAGAATGGCAATCTGCCTAGTTATCCAACAATGTAGGTCTTGCTTGCAATCATTCATCACTGCTGTTATATATTAAAACCTTCACCCAGCTTTCCAAGACTTCAGAATGGCAATCTGCCTAGTTATCCAACAATGTAGGTCTTGCTTGCAATCATTCATCACTGCTGTTATATATTAAAACCTTCACCCAGCTTTCTCAGACTTCTAAATGGCAATCTGCCTAGTTATCCAACATTGTAGGTCTTGCTTGCAATCATCCATCACTGCTGTTATATATTAAAACCTTCACCCAGCTTTCCCAGACTTCTGAATGGCAATCTGCCTAATTATCCAACAATGTAGGTCTTGCTTGCAATCATTCATCACTGCTGTTATATATTAAAACCTTCACCCAGCTTTCCCAGACTTCTGAATGGCAATCTGCCTAATTATCCAACAATGTAGGTCTTGCTTGCAATCATCCATCACTGCTGTTATATATTAAAACCTTCACACAGCTTTCCTAGACTTCTGAATGGCAATCTGCCTAATTATCCAGTAATATAGGCCTTGCTTGCAATCATTCATCACTTCTGTTATATATTAATACATTCACCCAGCTTTCCTAGTCTCCTTAATGGAAATTTACTGAGATATCCAACACTAAATGTCTAAGTATAAAATTATTAATCAGTGTTGTTATATTCTAAAACCTTTACCCAACTTTCCCAGTCTCCTGAATGGCAATATGCCTAGTTATCCAACAACATAGGTCTGGTTACGCAATTATTTTTCACTAGTATTGCATTATGAAAGATTTACCCAGCTTTCGCAGAGCCCTGAATGGTAAACTATAGATTTAGCCAATAATATAGATCTGGGTATATTGGTATATATATGGGTTATATTTTAAAACCGTCACCCAGCTTTCCCAGACTCCTGAATGGCAATTTGCAGAGATAGCCAACAATATAGGTCTAGTTTGCAATTATTCATTACTGATATTCTATATTAAAAGCTTCACCCAGCTTTCCCAGATTCCTGAATGGCAATTTAGAGAGATATCCAACAATACAGGTTTAGTTTGCAATTATTCAATACTACTATTATATTTTAAAAACGTCACCCAACTTTCCCAGACTACTGAAATATCCAACAATAAAGGTCTAGGTACACAATCATTCATCAATGCTATTATATTTTAAAACCTCCACCCAACTTTTCCAGATTCCTGAATGGCAATCTGCTTAATTATACATCAATAAATGTCTAGTTACACCATTATTTATCACTGATCCTATATTGTAAGAGCTTCACCCAGCTTTCCCAGAGTTCTGAATTGTAATTTATCAATTTATCCAACAATAAAGGTATGGTACACAATCATTCATCACTGCTATTGTATTTTAAAAGCTTCACCCAGCTTTCCCAGACTCCTGAAAAGCAATCTGCCTAGACTCCAGGACCCAGGTGCGATTGCAACCTCTGGACTTATTAAAGTAACGACCCTGGTTTTGGTTGCAATCCTTCATCAATGCTATTATATTTTAAAACCTTCACCCAACTTTTCCAAGCTCCTCAATTGCAATCTGCCTACTTATCCAACACAAAAATTTAGTTACACCATTATTTATCACTGCTATAAAATTTTAAGAGCCTCATCCAGCTTTCCCAGACTCCTGAATGGCAATTTACTGATATATCCAACAATAAAGGTCTTGTTACACAATTATTGATCAATGCTATTATATTTTAAAACCTACTCTCAACTTTCCCAGACTCCTGAATGGCAATCTGTCTAGTTATCCAACAATATTATTATCCAACAATTATTTAGCACTAATATTATATTTTGAAAGGTTCACCCAGCTTTCCCAGAGCCCTAAATGGTAAAGTATTGATTTATCCAACAATAAATGACTGAGTACTTATTAATCAATGTTATTATATTTTAAAACCTTCACCTAGCTTTTACAGGCTCCTGAATGGCGATCTGTCTAATTATCCAAAAATATAGTTACACAATTATTCATTTCCGCTTTTAGATTTGAAAACCTTCACCCAGCTTTCCCAGACTCTTTAAAGGAAATTTACTTAGGTATCCAACAATAAAGGTCTAAGTATGAAATCATTAATCACTACAAAACTAAGCTGATTTTTGTAGAGAAAAAAAAAAAGCTGGGCGCTACCCTGAAGAGGTGCGGTGATGGTGACGGTTATATTTGGCATCACCCAGCTTTCCCAGCAGAATCAATTGGATAACATTATGAGTGTCATCAAATAAAGAGCTCCTAGTTTATTAGTAATTTAATTTAAAGATTCTTTAACCCTTGTGGTCCCAACTGCAAGGGACCGTAAAGGCAGAGGACCCAGTCCTGACTGTGTATTTTCTGAGGTTTCTTTTGTAGACAGGGTTCCAATTGATATTATTTAGACAATAGAGATGTCCATGTGAATAAAAAAACAATTTCCATCAGTCTTTGGTCAGTTTTTGCCATCAGCATCTCTCATATGTAGCAAAAACTGATGGAGGTTTCTCCATTTTTTTCCTTGCAGTAGTGATGAGCGAGCGTGCTGGGATAAGGTGTTATCTGAGCATGCTCGGGTGCTAACAGAGTATCTTTGGCGTCTAATAATATGTTTGATTCCCCGCGACTGCGCTGTCTCGCGGCTGATAGACAGACGCAACACATGCAGGGATTGCCTAACAATCAGACAATCCCTGCATGTTGTTGTGGCTGTCCCCTCCTAGCTAGGCAACCCTCAAATCACATCTATTGATATGGTGTTGGGACTGCAACATAAGTTTTGAAATTTTTTAGATTTAGAATATAGGATAGCAGTATATAGTGTGACTAAGAAAGGATCCAGGGATCTGGCGCTTTCACTGCAGGTGATATAAAAACATTTAAAAATCAAACGCGTTTCGCCTGACAAGCCGCCTTCTTCAGGGGGTCTGGGTTTTTTTCTCCTTTCTTGAGGGATTTGCATTTATCGCATATTCATATATAGTAGAAGTGGTCAATTTATTTGAAGGTCAAGTGCCCTAGGAAGGCTAAAAAATATGTAAAAACGTTAAAATTAAAAAAATATATATTACAATATAAAAAACACGAAAATGAATAATGGCTGTTTCCTTAAAGGGAATCTGATCTGTTTTGCTATTTAATCTGATAGCAGCATGGTGTAGGGACAGAGACCCTGATTCCAGTGCTGTGTGATTTATTTTACTGGGTGCAGCAGTTGTGATACAATCACAGTTTTCTCTGCTACATATCTAGCAGATCTCGGAATGCTGATCCCTGTATAACACCACCCACAACATTTACTGACAGCTTTCTGTGTACACTGTGCATAGGCAGAAAGTTGCTACTCAGTGTTGAAGGAATCCCTACGACTATGACTATGTGAGCACAGGTCCTTAAGCTTGTAGCGTCCTGGTGAGTAAAATGGTTGAACTGTCATCTGTGTGCTCCTGCATTCCTTCTACCACCACTGAAAGAAGAACCACTATGTCACAAGGGCCATTATCATCATATTCTTAAAGGGACGGGCAGCAGAACATCTTTCACCATTCAAAGTCATCAAATTCTTTGAGCAATATTGTATTTGTGTGTCAGGAATGTAACCCTCCTAAAAAAAAAATCAGTTAAAAGAAACCAATCAGAGGGTAATTGTAGAAGTTGAAGCTAGATTTACTCAAAAAAACAGCTTTAAAGTAAACTCGTCAGCACATTTTTACATATAATAGCGGTGCAGCTGTATACGCGCTTATCCCAAAATAAAATTAGACCTTTTTTTTTTCTAGATCCGCTCGATGTACCTGTCGTGAAAGATCTAGTGTAGAAGCCAAATGCAAATCAGGTTAAGGCCATGTCGTGGATTGCTTCAACCAGTTCTTTTGACACGCCCCCAGTGCACTTCTTGCCTGATTTGCATATAACTTCTACAGTAGATTTCTCATGATTGGCACAAAAAAGGTATTTTTTTATCAGGGATAAGTGCCTACACAGTGGTACTAATACTACTGTCATATTTAAAGCCTTGCTGAAATGTTCCCTTTAACCCCTGTGATCACTTGCTAATGATCTTTTTGCAGTCTAAGGGCACACACTCATCTGCGGAAATAACATCAGCCCCATGTTCCTGAAAAGTAGAACAAGTGTCATGTGAGTACAATGTGATTTTTCTCACCTAGCATCGGTATGACATCTGTATGACACGCGATTTTAACATGAGCTTTTACATACTGTAATTCTCTATGTAATTTCAAACTAGTTGAGTAACTAATTAAACAATCTCATATACAGATATATATAATTATAGATAGATGGCAATATGATATATAATCAGTGCAGTGCAGCTTACTGTAAATGTATTAAGCTCATAATTAAATAAATAAAAGAAAATGATTGCGTGGGGTCCCCCTTATTTTTCTTAGCCAGCTGAGGGAAAGCTGACAGCTGGTTGCTGATTTTTATAGCCTGAGACCTGACAGAATAACAAATCTGCAGGTGGTCGGGCATCTAGGAAATAGCGACCACAATATTGTGCAGTTTCACCTGTCTTTCACTAGGGGGACTTGTCAGGGAGTCACAAAAACATTGAACTTTAGGAAGGCAAAGTTTGACCAGCTTAGAGATGCCCTTAATCTGGTAGACTGGGACAATATCCTCAGAAATGAGAATACAGATAATAAATGGGAAATGTTTAAGAACATCCTAAATAGGCAGTGTAAGCGGTTTATACCTTGTGGGAATAAAAGGACTAGAAATAGGAAAAACCCAATGTGGCTAAACAAAGAAGTAAGACAGGCAATTAACAGTAAAAAGAAAGCATTTGCACTACTAAAGCAGGATGGCACCATTGAAGCTCTAAAAAACTATAGGGAGAAAAATACTTTATCTAAAAAACTAATTAAAGCTGCCAAAAAGGAAACAGAGAAGCACATTGCTAAGGAGAGTAAAACTAATCCCAAACTGTTCTTCAACTATATCAATAGTAAAAGAATAAAAACTGAAAATGTAGGCCCCTTAAAAAATAGTGAGGAAAGAATGGTTGTAGATGACGAGGAAAAAGCTAACATATTAAACACCTTCTTCTCCACGGTATTCACGGTGGAAAATGAAATGCTAGGTGAAATCCCAAGAAACAATGAAAACCCTATATTAAGGGTCACCAATCTAACCCAAGAAGAGGTGCGAAACCGGCTAAATAAGATTAAAATAGATAAATCTCCGGGTCCGGATGGCATACACCCACGAGTACTAAGAGAACTAAGTAATGTAATAGATAAACCATTATTTCTTATTTTTAGTGACTCTATAGCGACAGGGTCTGTTCCGCAGGACTGGCGCATAGCAAATGTGGTGCCAATATTCAAAAAGGGCTCTAAAAGTGAACCTGGAAATTATAGGCCAGTAAGTCTAACCTCAATTGTTGGTAAAATATTTGAAGGGTTTCTGAGGGATGTTATTCTGGATTATCTCAATGAGAATAACTGTTTAACTCCATATCAGCATGGGTTTATGAGAAATCGCTCCTGTCAAACCAATCTAATCAGTTTTTATGAAGAGGTAAGCTATAGGCTGGACCACGGTGAGTCATTGGACGTGGTATATCTCGATTTTTCCAAAGCGTTTGATACCGTGCCGCACAAGAGGTTGGTACACAAAATGAGAATGCTTGGTCTGGGGGAAAATGTGTGTAAATGGGTTAGTAACTGGCTTAGTGATAGAAAGCAGAGGGTGGTTATAAATGGTATAGTCTCTAACTGGGTCGCTGTGACCAGTGGGGTACCGCAGGGGTCGGTATTGGGACCTGTTCTCTTCAACATATTCATTAATGATCTGGTAGAAGGTTTACACAGTAAAATATCGATATTTGCAGATGATACAAAACTATGTAAAGCAGTTAATACAAGAGAAGATAGTATTCTGCTACAGATGGATCTGGATAAGTTGGAAACTTGGGCTGAAAGGTGGCAGATGAGGTTTAACAATGATAAATGTAAGGTTATACACATGGGAAGAGGGAATCAATATCACCATTACACACTGAACGGGAAACCACTGGGTAAATCTGACAGGGAGAAGGACTTGGGGATCCTAGTTAATGATAAACTTACCTGGAGCAGCCAGTGCCAGGCAGCAGCTGCCAAGGCAAACAGGATCATGGGGTGCATTAAAAGAGGTCTGGATACACATGATGAGAGCATTATACTGCCTCTGTACAAATCCCTAGTTAGACCGCACATGGAGTACTGTGTCCAGTTTTGGGCACCGGTGCTCAGGAAGGATATAATGGAACTAGAGAGAGTACAAAGGAGGGCAACAAAATTAATAAAGGGGATGGGAGAACTACAATACCCAGATAGATTAGCGAAATTAGGATTATTTAGTCTAGAAAAAAGACGACTGAGGGGCGATCTAATAACCATGTATAAGTATATAAGGGGACAATACAAATATCTCGCTGAGGATCTGTTTATACCAAGGAAGGTGACGGGCACAAGGGGGCATTCTTTGCGTCTGGAGGAGAGAAGGTTTTTCCACCAACATAGAAGAGGATTCTTTACTGTTAGGGCAGTGAGAATCTGGAATTGCTTGCCTGAGGAGGTGGTGATGGCGAACTCAGTCGAGGGGTTTAAGAGAGGCCTGGATGTCTTCCTGGAGCAGAACAATATTGTATCATACAATTATTAGGTTCTGTTGAAGGATCTGGGTATTTATTATGATGGAATATAGGCTGAACTGGATGGACAAATGTCTTTTTTCGGCCTTACTAACTATGTTACTATGTTACTATGTTACTATGAGAAGGGGGTAATAAACAAGGAGCTTCCCAGGCTACTAATAATAGCTCACAGATGTAAACTTGATTTTTACTGGTTATTAACCAGTAACCACCCTAAAACATGACGTGTGGTCCCCGGTATAATTAATAACCAGCAAAGGCTAAGGCAGACAGCTGCAATTATATTAATAGTGTAGGAAAGGGCCATGGATATTGGCCCCCATCCCAGTCTGAAAACATCAGCTGCCCCAGAAATTGTGCATCCATTAGATGCACCAATTATGGCACTTAGCCTCGCTGTTCTCTCTTGCCCTGGTGCGGTGATAATATTGGGGTTGATGTCAGCTTTGTAATGTCAAGCCCATGGATTAGTAATGGAGAGGCATCTATAAGACACCCCCCACAAGTCACATAAAACGCGACTGCTCAGCCAGGAGACACTGAGCTGCGTGTGCGAAAGCAGCTTCAGTGCCAAGTGTTGACGTCAGTAAGGTGACTGAAGTACATAGATGAACTCCGATGACCTCACTGATGTCGCCGATCACTGTCTGAGAAATTCTCATGCAGCTAGCGGTAACGTCACTGATTTGACCACGTCATTTTTGGGGGGGTCACCTCTTGTTAATAATCAGTAAAGGCTAAGTAGACAGCTGTGAGCCGATGTTAATAGCCTGGGAAGCTCCATGTTTATTATCCCCTTCCCAGGCTATAAACATCAGCCCCAGCTGTCAGCTTCACCTCAGCTGGTTAAGAATAATATAGGGGACCCCACTCCATTTTTTATTATCTATATATCTCTTCTATTCTATTCTGATGGGTCACACTGTGAATTTACTGTACTCAGCAGATAAAATGTCGGGTTTTCTATATGATGGGTGAGTAAAAATTGGATGGCGCATGCAAGGTCTGTGTGCCATGTGACTTTTTTTTTTTTTTTATCAGTCCGATCCAAGCTGAGAAAAAAATTGCAGATGAGCAAAGAATCATTGACTAACATTAGTCAGAGTGAAAGCCGATATATATATATTTTTTTTACCGATTGCACTCGTCCCTTTTCAATGTAGTTGAGTATGAGCCATAAGGGATGAAGCGATTGGAAAGAGAAGTCATCCTGGCTGTGCCATAATCCCTAACAGTCTGGTATGATTGACGTCCTCTGAGGGCAGGGTGTATCATCAAAAAAAAACCTGCGCATGCGCTGTTGTTTTCTATTTTTTGCCCATGCTGAGAGTAGCCGCTCACATTTACCAATTTTGCTAAAGAATTTTACCTTCTTAGAAATATTTCCAAAGTATAATACACACATTGGGCAAAACTGAAGCCAGGGCAAATCTACCCGGCCTCACTGCACCTGCGCCGGATCGAGAATATAAGACGACAGCCATGGAATTTTTGACAAATGTTTTCCATTTTGATGAGATCATATGATGTTAGGCAATAAAACAACATTTGGATTACACATATCACTTTATTATCAGCCACCGCTCATGGTGATCGGGACCTCCGTGGGAAACCAATGGTCATAAGTAATACCGCCATCCTGTGCACAACAGGCTCAATTGCCAGCAATCAGAAGCCAATGTCAAACAAGGCATTTGAGATAACATATTCCCATCAAGCATTTCAGTTTACGGATACACATTATCACAGATATAACAAATAGTTGTGATGCATTTGTAGGGGTGGGGGGTTGCATCGGTTTGGCCTCTTCATCTCTTGGCCATACAGCTTACAATCAGTATTGGAGGACCTATCCTGTCTGACATTAGCAGACAACCAATTGATGTGAATGGGAAACATGTGTCATTCCTTGTTTGTCCTCCGGAGGTGCTGCAGGTAAACATAACACTCAATGCCAGGTTTATCTACTGGTCTCTGGGGGTCAAACATTGTGATCACTTTATTGTTAAGGGACGCTAGGGATTGTCCAAAATGGAGAACCCCTTTAAACACATTAGTTCTTTATATGGTCACAGATAGTTTATTCCTATCACATTAGAACATATAGCAATCATGACAGGGGAAGACGCACAGGATTGTGACGTGTTATTTGTGTAATGGGATGGAGAGAAAATTCTAACAGAAAGGGAGCACCATAATAAGCAGGGCTTATACAAATGATTTCCTGGTGTGGGAGGGCTTATACAAATGATTTCCTGTTGTGGGTGGGGCTTATACAAATGATTTTCTGGTGTGGGTGGGGCTTATACAAATGATTCCTGGTGTGGGTGGGGCTTATACAAATGATTTCCTGGTGTGGGTGGGCTTACACAAATGATTTCCTGGTGTGGGTGGGGCTTATACAAATGATTTCCTGGTGTGGGTGGGGCTTATACAAATGATTTCCTGGTGTGGGTGGGGCTTATACAAATGATTTCCTGGTGTGGGTGGGACTTATACAAATGATTTCCTGGTGTGGGTGGGGCTTATAAATGGCTTTTCCTGTGTGGGTAGGGCTTATACAAATGATTTCCTGGTGTGGGTGGGGCTTATACAAATTATTTTCTGGTGTGGGTGGGGCTTATACAAATGATTTCCTGGTGTGGGTGGGGCTTATACAAATGATTTCCTGGTGTGGGTGGGGCTTATACAAATGATTTCCTGGTGTGGGTGGGACTTATACAAATGATTTCCTGGTGTGGGTGGGGCTTATAAATGGCTTTTCCTGTGTGGGTAGGGCTTATACAAATGATTTCCTGGTGTGGGTGGGGCTTATACAAATTATTTTCTGGTGTGGGTGGGGCTTATAAAAAGCTTTCCCTGGTGTGGGTGGGGCTTATAAATGGCTTTTCCTGTGTGGGTAGGGCTTATACAAAGTCTTCCCCTGTGTGGGCGGGGCTTATAATATACTGTTTCCTGGGTGGAATTTATACAAATACTTTTATTATGTAGGTGGGCTTATAAAAATTTTTTTTACTGTGTGGGAGGGGCTTTTCCAAATATTTTTCTGTGTGGGTGGGGTAACATAAAATGATTTTTCGGTGTATTTGGGGTTTATACAAATACTTTTATTATGCAGGTCGGCTTATAATTCCTTTTTTTACTGCGTGGGAGGAGCTTTTAACCCCTTACCGACCTCCGCCATACTATTACTGCGGAGGTCGGTACCCCTGCTTTGATGCGGGTTGCGGCGGTGAGCCCGCATCAAAGCCGGGACATGTCAGCTGTTTTGTACAGCTGACGTGCCCGCAATAGCGACAGGTGGAATCGCGATCTACCCGCCGCTATTAACTAGTTAAATGCCGCTGTCAAACGCTGACAGCGGCATTTAACCGGCGCTTCCAGCCATCGGGCCGGAAATGAGCGCATCGCCGACCCCTGTCACATGATCGGGGGTCAGCGATGCATCGGCATAGCAACCAGAGGTCTCTATGGTTGCTGATGCCGGCTTGCTGTGAGCGCCACCCTGTGGTCGGTGCTCATGGCAAGCCTGTAATTCAGCTACATAGGAGCGATCTGATGATCGTTGCTATGTAGCAGAGCCGATCAGGCTATGCCAGCTTCTAGCCTCCCATGAAGGCTATTGAAGCATGGCAAAAATAAAAAAAAAATGTTTAAAAAAATATGAAAAAAATAAACCACTTAGATAAAGCGTAACCTAGACATGTTTGGTGTCTATGAACTCGTAATGACCCGGAGAATCATAATGACCGGTCAGTTTTAGTATTTAGTGAATCTAGCAAAAAAAGCCAAACGAAAAACAAGTGTGGGATTGCACTTTTTTTGCAATTTCACCGCACTTGGAATTTTTTTCCCATTTTCATGTACACGACATGCTAAAACCAATGGTGTGGTTCAAAAGTACAACTTGTCCTGCAAAAAAACAAGCCCTCACATGGCCATATTGACGGAAAAATAAAAAAGTTATGGCTCTGGGAAGGAGGGGAGCGAAAAACGAGAATGCAAAAGCGGAAAAGGGCAAGGTCTTGAAGGGGTTAAAGAAATATTTATCCATGTGGGTGGGGTTACATAAAATGATTTTTCTGTGTATTTGGGGTTTATACAAATACTTTTTTGAGTGGGTGGAGCTCATGTAAATGTTTTCACTGTGTAGGTGTGACTTATACAAAAACTTTTCTGTTCCGGACTTATGAAAATGCTTTTCCTGTGTGGGTGGAGCTCATAGAAATGATTTTACTGTGTGGGTGGGGCTTATTCAAATACTGTTCGGTGTGGGTGCGGCTTATAAAAATGCTTTTGCTGTGTGGATGGAGCTTATACCAATGTTTTTACAGTGTGGGTGGGGCTTATTCAAATACTTTAGTGTGGATGAGGCTTAGGCCGAAGTCACACTAGAGCGTAATATGGACGAGTGCTATGCAATAAAAAATCGCATAGCACTCGGACCAATGTTAATCTATGGGGCAGCTCCTATTATCCGTTGTTTTCTCAGCCGTATTCAGGATCCGAGTGAAATCGCAGCATGCTGTGATTGTCAGCGTATCTCGGCCGAGAATCGCCAATGAAAGTCTATGGGGGTGAGAAAAAATCGGATTACACACGGACCATCAGTGTGACTTGCGAGAAATACGCAGCGGTGTTCTAGAGAAAAGCCGGCAATTCAGTGCGGTGTACAGTAAAATCACACTGACAGGTTAGAATAGAATAGCTAAAATTAATGTCTACACATAGTATAGGTATATACAAAAAAAAATTCCCACGCTCGAGTTTATATGAGTTTATGCCAGCAGGGGGCGCAGCACCGCAAGTCTAGGTAGCTACGTTCCCCCGCTTTCAATTCATTCCCCAGTTTTTACAGCCAGGAGCACAGCTGCATTAGCAGAGCTCCTGCTTGTAAAATTATTTAACCCCTTCTGATGGATTTACAGCGTGGGACTTGACTGTAACGCCGGAGAGGTATGGGATATTGTTGTTTTTTTATTTTAACTTTGCTTCAGGTGACAAGGGTCTTTAACTGGATTGAGCATTTAATAAACATATTACAACACACTGTGTCTTTATTTCACTAAAATACTTTTTCATAATGTGTGTGTGTTTTTTTAACCCTTTATTAATATAAGATTAATAATGGATAGGTGTCTTGTTGACACCTCTCCATTATTAACCAGGCTTAATGTCACCTTACAATAGCAAGGTGACATTAACCCTTTATTACCCCATATCTCACTGCTACTCCAGAGTGGGAAGAGAGTGGCCAAGTGCCAGAATAGGTGCATCTTCCAGATGTGCCTTTTCTGGGGTGGCTGGGGGCAGGTGTTTTTAGCCAGGGGGGGCCAATAACCATGGACCCTCTCCAGGCTATTAATATCTGCCCTCAGTCACTGGCTTTACTACTCTGGCGGAGAAAATTGCGCGGGAGCCCACGCCAGTTTTTTCCGGGATTTAACCCTTTAATTTAATAGATAGCCCAAATTTGACACAAAGACACTTCTTACATTACTAAAGAGGAATATGTAATAAAAGAAGGGATATGAGATGGTTTACTGTATGTAATCATGTCTCATATCCTGTTGGGTTTGTGAAGGAGATAGGAAAAGACGGCAATGGAATTACCGGCTTTTCTGCTATCTAGCGCTGTATGAAATATACATATATATGTATATATGTGTCTCACTGACATATATATATATATATATGTATATATGCATATATATATATATATATATATATAGACTGTATATATGTTTTCATGAATATTTGAGCCCATGGATCCATTCTATGTCCATTTTGCAAGCCGGCGAGATTTTCGTACGGATGACACACGGATAATTTTTGCAGAAAAAAATTGCATCCTCGCATTGAATACGGTTCACTGTTCAGGAAATTTTCTGCGTATCTCGGCCATAAAAAAGGAACCGTATTTTTATACGTTGTGTGTGACTCCGGCCTTATAAAAATTATTTTTCTGTGTGGGAGTGGCTTATAATAATGGCGTTACAGTGCGGGTGGGGCTTATACAAAGCTTTCATGTGTAGATGGAGCTTATAAAATGCTTTTCTTGTGTGGAAAGAGCTTATACAAATACTTTGCAGTATGGGTGAGGTTATATAAAATGTTTTCTTTGCGTGGGTGCAGCCTATAAAAAATGCTTTTCTGGGTGGGTGGGGCTTATACTGTGTGGGCGGGGCTAATTTTATCATGGGTGGGAATTCACATTTTTGGAAATCACACAGATGGCCTCACTGCCTGGCCCGTGTCCCATAAGTCATAAAGTTAGAAATATGATGAGAGTCCCATTTCAAGCAAAGGTTAAAAAAAAAAAAGTAAAATTTATAAAACGAAACAATGGCTACCTATATAAATAATAACAAAGCATTGTATATCAATGTGTATGGATGGAGTCAGGTGAACGTCCCGCTTTGCAGGTGTCTTCTCCATGTGGAATAAATATATCTTTGTGACAACTTTATTAGTCCGTTCTTCGCCATCTCCAGTGGCGTCTTCATCGGTGGTCAGCATCACACTCAGGATATGTGTTTTATGCCTATAATTCACAGTCAGAAGGTTGTATGCCCCTGGACAGAATAAATGATCCCTTTCAGGTTCCCGCTTTCACCTCAGGGCCTGCGGAAACAAAAGCCGCATATATCACCGAGAACTTACATATTTATATAGGTCGCAAAATGCACAGTTCGGTACTAATGGTGCTGGCAGGTCTCCGGACATTTTGGCAAAGGATATAGAAAGGGCAAACACCCCTGATATCAGTCATGCGAGGTGACAAGTCAGGGGTCCTAAGTATAGGGGGTGCAGAGGTAGCATGTACACCTGGACGCGGTGACTCAGGGGGCTCACGGGCCATAATAAGACTTCAGTATTATAAATGACACCTGACCGGAGCGGGGGTGGGGTGCTGGTTACAGATTTTGCATTCGGGCCCACAGGCGTCTGGTTATAACGCTGCTGCAAGGCAGGAGGGACGCAACGAAGACTCAGCCACTCAAAATACTCAAAACCACCACAAGGTGGCAGCATAATTGTAACTAAAAGACTGTTCAGACAGTCTTTTGATGCATTTTTGATGCATTTTTTTTTAAAGTGGATCCACTCCAAAATCATTCCTCTAAAACAGCAAAAAAAAAGAAAGCTTGTAAATCCTTTCCTATTCATTCCTATAGGAAATCTACATTGATCATATGATGAGGGGTTTTTTTAAGCATTTTTGTTTTAGTTAAAAAGCCTGGTGGAATGAAGAAAGTGCCTCTTACTTGAAGCAAGTCCTGAAAGAAACCGCTACAGACTAGGAAGCGTCTAATCAGAAGGCCGCAAAAAATGCATCAGGAAAACTCTTCCAAAATATCAGAACACCCTCAGACCAATGTGATTCTATGGGGACATTCTCAGGGCCGTTTTTCCCTCGGACTGAGACGATGGAAAAATATAAATCGCAGCATGTCCAAGTTTGCTCCAATTATCGGATCGCACTCGCTCCCATGCAAGTCAATGGATCCGTTGAAAACATCGGACTGCACTCGGATGACATCTGAGTACAGGCTGATTTTCATAGACTGGCAGAATGGAGAAGATGGAGACATTTTTTTTTTCTCTCCTCATCTGAAAAAAATCTGATCACACTGATCAGAGTATGATTTGCATAATCGACCCCATTTTCTCAGGTGAGAGAATACTCTGTCATGTGACTCAAGCCTTAGGAAAAGCCATCAATATCTATTTATGGGGGGGGGGCTGAATTCTTGATCCTTAAAGGGGTTTTCTCACAAACAAAGTTAATTTTAATCAGCATTTGAATCCATAGATCTTTGAATAATAATGGGGGAGGTGCCGGACTATTCTGCTCTTGGTCTATGGTCCGCAGCTAGAATGTTAAAGTATATTATCTGTGAAATGCTATGGCATATACCTGGTAGCCATTGTTTAGACAGGATCTGATTTATGCTGCCTGTGGTTTGTACAGCATGAATCAGCTAACAGGTTCCCTTTAAATTTCCAAATTCTCTGCCGCTCAGGGAGCCACCACTAGGGGGAGCTAAACGCATATGGATATATACAGTATATGACTTATTTGCAGGCAGCTCCCCCCAGTGGTGACTGCAGGTAGCTGCTTTGATAAACTCACGTGAAGTGGAACGTACTTCGGTCCATTTCTACCACCGGCCTCACAACATGGCGACGTTCCATAAAGTATGCAATGTTTGAAACATGTTTGCCATGAAATGTCATTAATTGTTCCCATATACAGTGATCCTTCTCCAAAAGGCAACCCCTGATCTAGAGGCGTCACTGTATTATAAAAGAGATTTTTTTTTTTTTACTTACGAGTATCTTCCCATTTTTCGAATAATTAGGATGGTGATCATGGCGCTTATTCCAAAGATGGATACGATGCCAGCTACTATTCCAACCAATGTGCCCAAATCAAGGCCACCTGCCAAATATAACAAAAAAATCATCAGTCCTTGCAACAAAACATGCGGAAATGTCAAACCCTGAGGGTCTGTTTCCACGATCAGGAAACGCTGCGTGTCTGACGCTGCATAGAGCCGCAGCGTCAGACACGCAGCGTCCAGATGTTACAGCATAGTGGAGGGGATTTAATGAAATCCCGTCTCCACTATGCGTGGTAACACGCACGCGGCGGCCCTGCGACTCCGGACATGCTGCGCGTCTTTTTAGATCGCAGCATGTCCGTATATCTTGCGGCGACGCTGCGTCGCCGCAAGATATAGCACAGGGCCCTATGGTGGGGAGCGATGATGCCTAATGTGTGCTGTGAACACATCCGGCATCATCGCGTCTCCAGAAGGGGGCGGGGCTTACCGCAGAGCGGCTAAGCCGCTCCGACGATACCGCCGGCTATCCTGATCGTGGACACGCAGCCTGAGGGTATGTGTCCACGGTCAGGATTGCATCAGGATTTGATCAGGATTTGACGCAGGTAAAATCTGCACTAAATCTGCACCTGAGGTCACTGGCAGGTCACCTGCGTTTTTCATGCGTTTTTTGACGCGTTTTTTTAATGCGGATTTGTGTGTTTTTTTGTAAGCTCAATAAAGATATACCAAAAAAAAAGGGTGATGTCATTTCTTGTCCAACCTCTTCATTTACATACTCCATTGAAGAATATACACACAGCTAGATAGATAGATAGATAGATAGATAGATAGATAGATAGATAGATAGATAGATAGATAGATGCGTTAGATGGATACAATAGATAGATACGATACATATCTATCGTATCTATCTATCATATGTATCTATGGATCTAGCTATCGTATTTATCTATGGTATCTATCTATTGGCATATCTATCTATTATCTACCGATATATTTATCTATCAATATATCTATATATAGATATATCGATAGATAGATATATTGATAGATAATAGATAGATAATAGAAAATAGATAATAGATAGATACGATAGATGGATCACACAAGCAGGAAACTCGGACGAGTCTCGCATCTTAATACCCGGCACTGCCGCGGGCACTCGTTACCGGAGTGTGCGGCTGCATGTATTTCTATGCAGCTGAATGCTCCGGTCCTGAGTGCCCGCGGCAGTGTCGGGTATTTACCCCGGCCTTAAATGCAATGTTTAATTTTAAAAAAAAAAGATTTGAAAAAAAAATGGCGTGGGCTCCCTCGAAATTTTCTGCGCCAGAGAGGGAAAGCCAGCGACTGGGGGACTGATATTCGTAGCCTGGGAAGGGGTTAATACCCATGGAGCTTCCCAGGCTATGAATATCAGCCCGCAGCTGTCTGCGTAGCCTTTACTGGCTATAAAAATAGGGGGACCCTCCCAAAAAAATGACGTGGGGTTCCCCTGTAATTTATAGCCAGAAAGGCTACGCAGACAGCTGCGGGCTGATATTCATGGCCTAGAGAGAGGCCATGGTTATTGCCCCCCCCCCCCCGGCTAAAAACACCTGCCCCCAGCCACCCCAGAAATGGCACATCTATTAAGATGCGCCAATTCCGGCGCTTAGCCATTCTCTTCCCACTCCCGAGTAGCGGTGGGATATGGGGTAATAAGGGGTTAATGACACCTTTAGGTGACATTAAGCCCGGTTAATATTGGCGAGGCGTCAATAAGACGCCTATCCATTATTAATCCTAGTAAAGTGTAAATAAAACACAGACACTAGAAAAAAGTATTTTAATGAAATGATTACACACACTTTTTGACCATATCTTTATTGTACGCTCAATCCTCTTGAAGACCCTCGTCCTGCAAAAAAGCAAAAAAACAAAAAAAAAACAAATTCATACTCCCTGTCCGCAGATATCCCATAACGAGTGTCCCACGACGAGTCCAGCTCTGCTACATCTTATGCCTGACATCCAGACATAGCAGAGCTTGTAGATGATCGCTGGAGATAACTCTCCACCGATCACTTACATTCTAGCACTCACGGTCAGCTGACCGTGAGAACCAGCCTAGTGTGACCGGAGATAACCCCCGGTCACGTGCACGGCAGTTCTCGTGGTAAGCTAAGTTATTGTGAGAACTTATCTTACCGCGAGAACTGTAGTGGACGGGGGGGCTTCCGGCGGCGGGACAGGTAAGCCGCCATGTGACATGTGTAGTAAGCTGCATTAACGCGGTTACTACGCGTTTCACTAATCATTAGATGCGGTTTTACCGCATCTAATGATTTTCTATGGGAAATTTACGGCAGAGAACGTCGCCGCACTGTAAACAGACAAGCTGCGTTCTGAAAAGACGCGCCGCATGTCCGTTTACGTGGGTCTGCCGCCTGGCTTTTTTAACACATAGTGGAGATGGGATTTCATGAAATCCCTTCCACTATGCTGTAACATCTGGACGCTGCATGTTTGACGCTGCGGCTCTATGTAGCGTCAAACACGCAGCGTTTCCTGAACGTGGACACATACCCTGACAGTGAGGGGATCTCCGGGATCCACAGTGTTGTACAAGTGCTTATAGATGCACCAGATCCCAGAACCGCAGGACTGTGGGATCCCTATTGGTTCCACATGCCCCCATAAACTGAATGGAAAGGTTACCAAATAGAGCAACCCTTTAAAAATAGGTTTATCATAAATACATGAATGCACTAATGAATCAGGAGCCTCACACTCTATCCCATCCCAATCAGAAGCCTCACACTCCATCACGTCCCAATCAGGAGGCTCTCTCTCCATCCCGTATATAGAAACACCATGAGCACAGCTATGGGGTGGTGCTAAGGTTAGGTTTCTAAACCATAGGTGCAGTAAATATAAACCTAGCACTCAGTTTAAATACATTGAACAAGGATTTAAATCCTTGTTCAATGCATTTAAGCTGAGTGCTAGGTTTATATTTACTTCACACTCGATGCTATCACAATCAGGAGCCTCACACTCCATCCCATCCCAATCAGGAGGCTCATCCTCTATCCCATCCCAATCAGGAGCCTCACTCTCCATCACGTCCCAATCAGGAGCCTCACACTCCATCCTATCCCAATCAGTAGGCTCACCATCCTTCCCGTCCCAATCAGGAGGCTCACTCTCCATCCCATCCCAATCAGGAGGCTCACTCTCCATCACGTCCCAATCAGGAGCCTCACACTCCATCCTATCCCAATCAGGAGCCTCACACTCCATCCTATCCCAATCAGGAGCCTCACACTCCATCCTATCCCAATCAGTAGGCTCACCATCCTTCCCGTCCCAATCAGGAGGCTCACTCTCCATCCCATCCCAATCAGGAGGCTCACTCTCCATCACGTCCCAATCAGGAGCCTCACACTCCATCCTATCCCAATCAGGAGCCTCACACTCCATCCTATCCCAATCAGGAGCCTCACTCTCCATCACGTCCCAATCAGGAGGCTCACACTCCATCCCACCCCAATCAGGAGGCTCACTCTCCATTGCGTCCCAATCAGGAGCCACACACTCCATCCCGTCCCACTCAGGAGCCTCACACTCCATCCCGTCCTAATCAGGTGCCTCACTCCATCCCGTCCCAATCAGGAGCCTCACACTCCATCCTATCCCAATTAGGAGCCTCACTCTCCATCACGTCCCAATCAGGAGGCTCACTCTCCATCCCATCCCAATCAGGAGGCTCACTCTCCATTGCGTCCCAATCAGGAGCCACACACTCCATCCCGTCCCACTCAGGAGCCTCACACTCCATCCCGTCCTAATCAGGAGCCTCACACTCCATCCTATCCCAATCAGGAGCCTCACACTCCATCCTATCCCAATCAGGAGCCTCACTCTCCATCACGTCCCAATCAGGAGGCTCACACTCCATCCCACCCCAATCAGGAGGCTCACTCTCCATTGCGTCCCAATCAGGAGCCACACACTCCATCTCGTCCCAATCAGGAGCCTCACACTCCATCCCGTCCTAATCAGGTGCCTCACTCCATCCCGTCCCAATCAGGAGCCTCACACTCCATCCTATCCCAATCAGGAGCCTCACTCTCCATCACGTCCCAATCAGGAGGCTCACTCACCATCCCATCCCAATCAGGAGGCTCACTCTCCATTGCGTCCCAATCAGGAGCCACACACTCCATCCCGTCCCACTCAGGAGCCTCACACTCCATCTCGTCCCAATCAGGAGCCTCACACTCCATCCCGTCCTAATCAGGAGCCTCACACTCCATCCTATCCCAATCAGGTGCCTCACTCCATCCCGTCCCAATCAGGAGCCTCACACTCCATCCTATCCCAATCAGGAGCCTCACTCCATCCCGTCCCAATCAGGAGCCTCACACTCCATCCTATCCCAATCAGGAGCCTCACTCCATCCCGTCCTAATCAGGAGCCTCACACTCCATCTCGTCCCAATCAGGAGCCTCACACTCCATCCCGTCCTAATCAGGTACCTCACTCCATCCCGTCCCAATCAGGAGCCTCACACTCCATCCTATCCCAATCAGGAGGCTCACACTCCATTCCATCCCAATCAGGAGCTTCACACTGCATCCAAACCTAATCAGGAGCCTCACTCTCCATCCCTCTCCTGATCTTGATGAATCGAACATTTAATCTTTTTTAAGAGTTTGCAATCACCATGATTGTCATAGCTATAGATATCTACAGTGGCTTGTCAGCGTATTCACCTCCTTTAGCATTTTCCATGCTTTGCTACCTCACAACCTGTGAAGCAAACAACAAAAAGGACAAAATAACTGAAAACTTCAGTGCATATAACTATTCTCCTGCTTAAGTCAGTACTTTGTGGAGCATGCTTATGCAGCAATTACAGCTGTGAGTCACTTTGGATAAGTCTATATGAGGTTTCCACGTCTTGTGAGTCGCCCGCCAGGGCCGTGAGGTACCCGGCACCGGGTCCGGTGTTCACAAGGGGATGTCACGGTGGCGACCCAGTCCGTGGCCCTGCGCGCCCATGTAAAACGGAAATTGAATAAAGTTTATGTTCGTGACGCCACCTGTGGTATTCGGTCAGTGGGGATCGACGCTGCTTAAAGGGGTCCTCTGGGGTGATGTTATGGCAGCTAGATGGTATAACTTCCCACAGGTGAAGTAGGTCCCCAGAGCTCCTGGTGTGTAGATGGAAGATGGTGCAGTAAAGAACGAGGACACAGGTTTGCAGTCTCTTTACCTGGTTTACTGAAGACTTCATGCAGCCACAGTCCAGGGTATCAGATCACAGGGCAGGCAGGGTCTGGCCGGCTTGGAAACAAATCCAGAGTTCCCCTTTAGCAGGTGGAGTTAAAAGCCGTCCTCTAGCGCGGTGGTGTTGTAGTTCCTTACTGCCTATGGCTTCAGATAAGGTCCTCACTGTTTTTCTCTGTCCCCCATATGGGATAGGACACAAACCCATATGGCAGGTGACTCGAGCCTTTTTACAGGGACTTTCATTCCCCGGGCTCTATGCGTCACTATGCCTCCTGGGTATTGAGGCGGACAGGTAACTTGCAGTTCAGCTGTCCTGCCGGTCTCTGCTGTAAGTCGTAGAGTCCCTTACAACCACGGTGTTCCGGCTACCGGTTATCTGCGCTTCAGAGGGAGGCAGCTCGTTCGCAGCTGGTCTCCCCTGATGTCACTCTCCTGTGCTTCGCTCTCCTTTAAGCTCACTGAACGATGTCCTTTCCTTCTGTATGTCTCTTCCTCCAGGTGCTGTAGTAATTCAGACTACAGGGCCCCTTCAGACCTCCTGACATTCTATGTTGATCTGCACTCTCCTCTGTCTCTCTCTGACTTTCCCTCCATACCACAATATATATAGGGGAGTCACCTAGGAATAGGATCAAAAGCTCCCCCATGTGGTCTGGAGTGTGAACATGTTGTGTGCATTGTGATTACCTGATAGAGAGATATCCTTCATCGCTTCCAAGCATAACATCACTCTCCCCATGAGGAAAGCAATGTCACTGTGACGACCAGGACCCTGGGGCATCACACTTGCAACAGGGATTTTTTTCCCATTCCTCAAGGCAAAACTGCTCTAGCTCCTTCACGTTAGATGTTTCCTCTGGTGAACAGCAATCTTCAAGTCTGACCATAGATTCTCAATTGGATTAAGGTCTGGGTTTTGACTAGGCCACTCCAAAACATTTACACATTTCCCCTTAAAACCACTCAAGTGTTGCTTTAGCAGTCTGCTTTGGAGCATTGTCTTGTTGGAAGGTGAACCTCTGTCCCAGTCTCAATTTACTGTCAGACTGAAACAGGTTTTGCTCAAGAATATCCCTGTATTTCGCACCATCCATCTTCCCCCTCAACTCAGATCATTTTCCCTGTCCCTGCTGCTGAAAAACATCCCCACAGCATGATGCTGCCACCACCATGTCTCACTTTAGGGATGCTGTTCTTGGGGTGATGAGCTGTGTTGGTTTGGTGCCAGACGTAGCATTTACCTGGTGTGGGTGAATACTTTCACAAGCCACTATACAGTACAGACTTAAAATTTTGGGGAAAAGCAGGAATCTAATCCACAAATGTATCCCTAAATGCAAAGCAGCACAGAACATTGATGCTCAGCTGAGTGTTGACCACTTCCTCTAGCAACTAGCAGAATTGTGAATCCAGCTCTGGGGTATGTTGCAGGCTGTGGCTCAGGAGCTGTAAAACATCATACCTTCAGGATCTTCTATAACCACTGTATTATATGTTGTGTTTTCCAAGCTCTGTGTGTCTGTTTCCGCAGTGAAGGATCTGGCTGTGCTGCTACCATACAGACTGGTCACATTGAGGTCTGTCTCAAGAGTCTAAATAAGAAAAGATTAATAAGAAAATTCAGGTTGAAATTTTACCTAGAAGGGCAACATTTGTCTTAAAGGGGGTTGTTCAGAAATTTCAGTTGGTGGACTTTCCTAAGAAATATTGTGGATTTCAGCAGAATCATTCAGCACTCAGGTATTGTGGAATAATTAACTGTTTTACCTGGCACATACAGTAACCATTATCTTCTTCATCATCAATATGGAAGATTACACCCTTTGGTTGTTTTTGTCCGCGTGCCGGACTGGAACAGCCAGAGGGCCGGATGTGGCCCATGGGCCAGGGTCATACGATGCAGTCTATAGGAACTACTACAAATATCAATATACTGGAACAGCTAAGACAGTGTCATCTGCTGTCCCTCCACCATAGCTGTAGCTGTTTCTCCAACCATCAGTGTAGATCTATTCAGCATCCCTCAGGGATCATCACCGATCAACATAAGACATGATGTGGCCCCCTACTTCAGCTACGTACAGGACCGTGCATGGATATACAATCAAGGATAGGACATCAATATTTGGTTGGAGAACTATCAGCACCCCTGCTGAGTGAAGGTGGGGGCTGTTACAGAGGATATGTAGGTATAATGTGAGATAGACTGGTGATAAACTGAGAAGGTGGTGAGTGTCACTCAGCTGATTGGCAGGAATTACGGGATTTAGACCCCCATAAATATTGATGGCCCGTTTAAAGGGAATGTGTCACATTGTTTTTGTTACCCCATCTGGGAGCAGCATGAAATAGAGGCAGAGACCCCGAATCCAAATATATGTCACTTACTGGGCTGCTTGCTGCAGTTTTGATAAAAATCACAGTTTTCTCTTCTGCAGATCTACCAGTCATCTGAATGCTGAGCTCTGTATAACCCCGCCCACACCTGTGATTGGTGTAGACTGTGCATTGGTAGAAAACTGCCAATAACTGTTGGGGGTGGGGTTGTACAGAGCTGAAAAATATAGAGGACTACATGACAGAAGGTGCTTTTAAAACTGTGATTGTGTGAAAACTACAGCAAGTAGCCCAGTAAATGATACCTCACTGTAATCACGGTTTCTGTCTCTATATCACGCTGCTCTCAGATTAGGTGGCAAAAACCTCCGGACAGATTCCCTTTAAGGACTCTTTACATAGGTCATAACCGGGTGTTTGGGCAATGTATAGAAATCACACAGTGCTCCTTAACCTAAACTAAAGTGGGAGTCAGGATAGAGAAAAAGGATTATTCTGGATCTTACGAGCTGAATGTTTTTTTGCATTCTGTACTCACTTGAGTTTGAGTTTCTGTCGAGTCTGTGAAGGTTTTCTCTGTAACATCCAATGTTTCTGCTTCATTATCCTCTAAAGTTACAACTGGAAACACAAAATATTAATTAAAGACAAGCCGCAGATATATGGAACTGGAATAATTTCATTTTCTGGGCCTTACTGAGAGATACTGCTGGGAAGGAATAAATTCAGCATCCAAAAGGATGTATGTATGGTAAAATACAGATTTATTCAAACCGAGATAAATTGATGACCCGTTTCTGATCAAGAGCGATCCTTACTAATAGAAGATACTAAACTCGTTTATGCTGCAGGACAAGGAAGGGAAGGAAACAGGTACAACATAAAAAGAGCCTGGAAAAATGGTGTCCTGTTAACAGTCCCAAGAGAAAGAGGGAGAGAGAGTCCCCATTGACTTCTATGGGGTTCGGGATCAAGTTTGGTACCGTTCTGGTACCAGAACCGAACCTTGGAATAAAGTTCACTCAAAACCGACGAACCCGAACGTCCACATGTCCGCTCATAGGGCGGCACGGTGGCGCAGTGGTTAGCACAGCAGCCTTGCAGCGCTGGAGTCCTGGGTTCGAACCCCACCAAGGACAACATCTGCAAAGAGTTTGTATGTTCTCTCCGTGTTTGCGTGGGTTTCCTCCGGGCACTCCGGTTTCCTCCCACATTCTAAAAAGACATGCTGATAGGGAATTTAGATTGTGAGCCCCATCGGGGACAGTGATGATAATGTGTGCAAAAAAATGTAAAGCGCTGCGGAATATGTTAGCGCTATATAAAAAATAAAGATTATTATCCCTACTCTTAATCGATTTGGCACACCTTACTCCAGAAGGCCAGAGGTTTAAAGAGTAATCATCTTTTATTATTAAATATATATATATATCTCATTGGCATACTTGAAAATAAGAAACTTTGTAATATATCTTATCAGAGAAATCTGCTTCTTTCTCCTCCTGGATTGATCTCTCATTCTCAAACCTTCTCAATTCATGTGCATTCAGTGAATACATATTTTTCCATTGCTGAGATAGGAGGTGGCTGTTGATGCCCATAAGGTTCTATGGATAACTGTTGATTCAGAACTTGCACAAGAATGTCTGTGTCTGCCTCTAGCTCCTCCCCAGAATGTCTGTGTCTGCCTCTAGCTCCTCCCCAGAATGTCTGTGTCTGCCTCTAGCTCCTCCCCAGAATGTCTGTGTCTGCCTCTAGCTCCTCCCTAGAATGTCTGTGTCTGTCTCTAGCTCCTCCCTAGAATGTCTGTGTCTGCCTCTAGCTCCTCCATAGAATGTCTGTGTCTGCCTCTAGCTCCTCCCTAGATTGTCTGTGTCTGCCTTCTAGCTCCTCCCTAGAATGTCTGTCTGCCTCTAGCTCCTCCCCTGAATGTCTGTCTTTGCCTCTAGCTCCTCCCTAGATTGTCTGTGTTTGCCTCTAGCTCCTCCCTAGAATGTCTGTCTTTGCCTCTAGCTCCTTCCTAGAATGCCTGTGTCTGCCTCTAGCTCCTCCCCAGAATGTCTGTGTCTGCCTCTAGCTCCTCCCTAGAATGTCTGTCTGCCTCTAGCTCTTCCCTAGAATGTCTGTGTCTGCCTCTAGCTCCTCCCCAGAATGCCTGTGTCTCCCTCTAGCTCCTCCCTAGAATGTCTGTGTCTGCCTCTAGCTCCTCCCTAGAATGTCTGTGTCTGCCTCTAGCTCCTCCCTAGAATGTCTGTGTCTGCCTCTAGCTCCTCCCCAGAATGTCTGTGTGTGCCTCTAGCTCCTCCCTAGAATGTCTGTGTCTGTCTCTAGCTCCTCCCTAGAATGTCTGTGTCTGCCTCTAGCTCCTCCCTAGAATATCTGTGTCTGCCTCTAGCTCCTCCCCAGAATGTCTGTGTGTGCCTCTAGCTCCTCCCTAGAATGTCTGTGTGCCTCTAGCTCCTCCCTAGAATGTCTGTCTGCCTCTAGCTCCTCCCTAGAATGTCTGTGTCTGCCTCTAGCTCCTCCCTAGAATGTCTGTGTCTGCCTCTAGCTCCTCCCTAGAATGTCTGTGTCTGCCTCTAGCTCCTCCCTAGAATGTCTGTGTCTGCCTCTAGCTCCTCCATAGAATGTCTGTGTGTTCCTCTAGCTCCTCCCTAGAATGTCTGTGTCTGCCTCTAGCTCCTCCCTAGAATGTCTGTGTCTGCCTCTAGCTCCTCCCTAGAATGTCTGTGTCTGCCTCTAGCTCCTCCATAGAATGTCTGTCTGCCTCTAGCTCCTCCCTAGAATGTCTGTGTCTGCCTCTAGCTCCTCCCTAGAATGTCTGTGTGTTCCTCTAGCTCCTCCCTAGAATGTCTGTATCTGCCTCTAGCTCCTCCCTAGAATGTCTGTGTCTGCCTCTAGCTCCTCCCTAGAATGTCTGTGTGTTCCTCTAGCTCCTCCCTAGAATGTCTGTGTCTGCCTCTAGCTCCTCCCTAGAATGTCTGTGTCTGCCTCTAGCTCCTCCCTAGAATGTCTGTGTCTGCCTCTAGCTCCTCCCTAGAATGCCTTTCTCTGCCTCTAGCTCCTCCCTAGAATGTCTGTGTCTGCCTCTAGCTCCTCCCTAGAATGTCTGTGTCTGCCTCTAGCTCCTCCATAGAATGTCTGTGTCTGCCTCTAGCTTCTCCCTAGAATGTCTGTGTCTGCCTCTAGCTCCTCCATAGAATGTCTGTGTCTGCCTCTAGCTTCTCCCTAGAATGTCTGTGTCTGCCTCTAGCTCCTCCCTAGAATGTCTGTGTCTGCCTCTAGCTTCTCCCTAGAATGTCTGTGTCTGCCTCTAGCTCCTCCATAGAATGTCTGTGTCTGCCTCTAGCTCCTCCATAGAATGTCTGTGTCTGCCTCTAGCTCCTCCCTAGAATGTCTGTGTCTGCCTCTAGCTTCTCCCTAGAATGCCTTTCTCTGCCTCTAGCTCCTCCGTAGAATGTCTGTGTCTGCCTCTAGCTCCTCCCTAGAATGTCTGTGTGTTCCTCTAGCTCCTCCCTAGAATGTCTGTGTCTGCCTCTAGCTCCTCCCTAGAATGTCTGTGTCTGCCTCTAGCTCCTCCCTAGAATGTCTGTGTCTGCCTCTAGCTCCTCCCCAGAATGTCTGTGTCTGCCTCTAGCTCCTCCCTAGAATGTCTGTGTCTGCCTCTAACTCCTCCCCAGAATGTCTGTGTCTGCCTCCAGCTCCTCCCTAGAATGTCTGTGTCTGCCTCTAGCTCCTCCCTAGAATGTCTGTGTCTGCCTCTAGCTCCTCCATAGAATGTCTGTGTCTGCCTCTAGCTCCTCCCTAGAATGTCTGTGTCTGCCTCTAGCTCCTCCCTAGAATGTCTGTGTCTGCCTCTAGCTCCTCCCTAGAATGTCTGTGTCTGCCTCTAGATCCTCCATCCTCCATCGAATTTTACAAGCACCAACTGTCATCTCTCATCTCGGTAATAACACAATCTGTCTCCACTGAATACCAATTTTACTCATGAATTGGAAGTGAAGGATCAATTCTGGAGGATAAAAAGGCAGATTTCTCGGATAAGATATACTACAAAATGACGATTATTCTTTAAGACTTGCAACTAAAACACCCAAGAATCTTGAATCTATAGATTTTTGTAGCCACAAAATCATAAATGTTGACTGAATACAGGCAACGGCAGATAAGAAGGAGAGGCCAAAACTATTGTTTGGCCCAGGGACCTATTTGAGAATGTTATGACCCTCACACCTACTTAAAGGCCTCTGTCCGCCTTCTTCTTCCAATCAATCAGTTTCACACTAGAGATCACATGTCGTGTGGTAATTGATGGGGTATGGTGGAATCTGTCACTGCCCTATATTAACGTCTTCGAAATGCGGTATTGTGGTATTACACGTTGCCTATTCTGAAAAGCCAAAAATATTCTAGGCAATTGCTTTATATAGTGGGACCCCTATCAGTGCACCCTACGAAGCCAGTCTAAATTTAGGGGTGCAGAAGAAGCAGTTGCCTCTTGGAGGGATGAAAAAGGCCCCTCTGTCAGTTAAGAAAACACCAGTAGTATACAAGTCACAACTTTGCCTCCTTGATTAATTTCATACTAAAATTAAAAATGCAGGAAAACATCGTTAAAAAAAAAAAACTAATACTACACCCTCCCCCTTTTCAGTTCTGACCTGCCCACGAGGAGTCACCGGAGCTGGAGATCTTCTGTGTATAGATGGCAAGGGCTGTTTCTTTGGTTAATATAAAATTATTACTCATGGTAAAAAAAAAAATAGTATCTCACTTTTGGAGTTAATTCACAATGCCACACCCTACTCCTCTGCAAGTCTGCCCCGCCCATGAGGAGTCACCTAAGGTTGGAGACATTGAGTCTATGGACCACATGGGATGCTTCTCTGTTCTCCATGTAAATTATTACTCTTGGTCAAAAAATAAAATTCATGTGCTTGTTATTTTCATACCCAGCGTTCAGTGCTGCAAAAGTATTACTTATACTTCTATTATTAACTATTAACAGTCTGTTTAAATAATAATCAGCAAATTCCTCTACCGCCACCATCTATATAAAGCCCAGGGAAATATTGAGCATCAGAAAACCTAGTCCGTCCGTGTACTCCCGGGTAAAATCAGACGCTATTATGTCAGTGAGAAGAACATATCATTTTTAGAAGCGGCTCACCCTGCATGCCAGGGAAAGACGGAAAAAAAACATTCTTAGTTACAAGAAACCTCAGTCTCTGCAAACAAGTTTTCCTTTGACTGTGGATGGTCAGTAACTGGGGTGGAACACAAATGTTTATATGGAAGCGGCAAACGAAAAGTGATTTATAGAGTTGAGAATACGTCAATTATTAAACTTTCTTCTATAAAAAGTATTCACCCACACTAACCTTTTTTTCATTTTCTTTTTTTACTAAATTAAATTAAAGAGATTCAATGATTGTTTGACATTAACAGAAGAAAATGATACATTCACTTTTCTTTTATAGGATTAGTTGAAAGAATTCAGCATTTGCTGAAACGTGCAGCTTCAAAAACCAACTGGTTCTTTCGATGTACACATAGAATTTACTTGTTTCCATGGTAACAGACTACAAATAAACTTTGTGTAGTCTGATCCTGCAAGCTACCTGCGATTTATACCCTACTTCTGTTTATACATGATCCATTGGGGTTCTATCGGTTATTTTAATATTTTTGACTGCAAGAATAATGCAGTTTGTAGAGCTAAACTTGTTGTCAACGAATACTGGGATAAAGCTCCATTAAAACTTAATGGTGTCTATTGGTAACAGTTTGGAAACAAAAACAATATAAGCTATGAAACTAGTGTGAATAATGTCATGATCCAGGCCGGGGTTTGATTCTTGTTATTTTCTCCCCGGTCAGGTCATGCGGGGGTTAACCTTCTCTGCCTCGTTTTGGGCTCTGTGTGGCTATTTCAGTCTGCTGTGGCCTGGAGACCAATCTCAGTGATAGTTCACGCTCCCAGGCTAGAGCAGCTGATCCCTTGATACCGTGCTTGTTCTCTGCCCGTGTACTCTGTTCATGTGACTTCCCTTTACATGTATAGTCAGTGATAATGTAAGCTGCTGCAGTGCAGTATAGCGCAACCTCCACCAGGGGATGCTGGTGAAGGAAGAGAGGTTGCACACACAGCGCAGCAACACTGAGCAGCAGCACAAGCGCCACCAAGTGGCGAAAGAGTGGTCAGACGAGCCGAGTCAGAAACCGTCAGGACAAGTAATACCAAAGGTCACAGCAATACACGTGTGTTGTGAATTCTGTTGTCGAACTCCCTCCTGTGGTCGTGAATGGTACTTCGGTGAGTTCTGTCTATGGGCTCCCTCTGGTGGCTGTGAGTGGAGCTGCTTCTTCTGAGGTTCCTTACACAGGTGACGTGGGTTATCCTTTGGTTGGCTGCTCTATTTAACTCCTCTCAGATCGTTACTCCAGGCCAGCTGGCAATGTTTTTGCATTCGTTCAGTTCGCTCCTGGATCTCTCTGGTGACCTGCCTTCTCCTGCAGAAGCTAAGTTCCTTATAGTCTTATTTTGTTCTCTGTTTTCTTGTCCAGCTGGTTTTCATGATTTTGTCTTGCTAGCTGGAAGCTCTGGGATGCAGAGTGGCCCCTCCGCACCGTGAGTCGGTGCGGAGGTCTTTTTTGCACACTCTGCGTGGTCTTTTGTAGGTTTTTGTGCTGATCGCAAAGTTACCTTTCCTATCCTCTATCTATTTAGTAAGTCTGACCTCCCTTTGCTGAAACCTGTTTCATCTCTGCGTTTGTGACTTTCATCTTACTCACAGTCAATATATGTGGGGGGCTTCCTTTACCTTTGGGGAATTTCTCTGAGGCAAGGTAGGCTTTATTTTCTATCTCTAGGGCTAGATAGTTCTTAGGCTGTGACGAGGCGCCTAGGTCTGGTCAGGAGCGCTCCACGGCTATTTTTAGTGTGTGTGATAGGATTAGGCTTGCGGTCAGCAGAGCTTCCACATCCCAGAGCTCGTCCTGTATGAGGTTTAACTATCAGGTCATTCCAGGTGCTCCTAACCACCAGGTCATAACACACGTGGTCAAATACAAGACAGAAGTCAAAGCCAGATGGGAGCAGATATAACCGAGACGAGAGACAGTAAAACAGGTCAGATGACAAGCCAGGTCACATACCAAGAGGTCCAAGAACAGGGAGCAAACACTAAGACAAAGCAATGTGGCAGGAAAGGGAAGTCACAGGAACAGAGTACACAGGCAGAGGACAAACACGGTATCAAGGGGTCAGCTGCTCTAACCTGGGAGCATGAACTATCACTGATATTGGCCTGCAGGCCACAGCAGTCTGAAATAGCCACACAGTACCCTTAACGAGGCAGAGAAGGTTAACTCCCGCATGACCAGACCGGGGAGAAAAATAACAAGAAACAAACCCTGGCCTGGATCATGACAAATAATGCCTATAGCAGGTCACAGGCATAGAAGTGTGATGTTGATCAGATAATTCTTTTTTTTTGTATCTCTCATCTCTATTGCTGGCACCCAATTTCTTCAGATAAAGAAAAGTAAATGTCGTGTCTGTAGCATTTAAGCATATTTAAATTTTGAAGATGAGGATACTTGAGAAAAGATCCACAATTCCCAGGCGCTGCCAAGAAATGTGGAGACTGGAGATGCATGAATGGGATTTTTATTCATACTACGCAGAACCTGTTCGACTCCTTCTTCAGGTTCAATAAAACAGGAAATTCCTCCTCCAGTTAAGTAGGGAATGGAGATGACATATACAGTATAAATCATTATTAAAATTAATAAATGAATTATCACTTACAAAGAATTCAGTATGTATTGTTAAAATATATATATAAAATTTTAAGTGGTTGTCCAGGACAG
Source organism: Ranitomeya imitator (assembly GCF_032444005.1). NCBI lineage: Eukaryota > Metazoa > Chordata > Amphibia > Anura > Dendrobatidae > Ranitomeya > Ranitomeya imitator. The sequence goes on along the minus strand of NC_091291.1, from coordinate 109,678,994 downwards.
GCATATCGAAGACCAATCCACAGGATTGGTTTCGGGTTCACCCACCGTTTCCATTTGGAAGCCATAGGAGCATGTTGGGTGTCTGGCCTCCACCTGTCTTACATTGACTACCTATGAGTCCTCAACAACCAATTTAAAATACGGTAGATATTTTCTTTGCATCAGTCATTATTAGCATTAACAGTTATGGACCTTGTGCACTGGGCACAGGTATGGATAACAGAACAACGCCTTCCCCAAACTATTCACACTAAGCTGTAAGCTACAATTGTCCTCAATGACTAGTGCTGATGTGTTAAGATTTCTCGTTACTGGAACTAAGGGGTTGAGACCGAGTCCTGGAAACAAGCCTATAGCATCATCACCCCCCTTCCCCCCTGTACAGGGGGCACAGGCACAATGCAGTCAGGCGGGTAACATTCTCCCGGTATTCACCAAACCCAGACTCGTCCATCAGATTCCGGATAGAGAAGTGCAATCTATCACTGCACAGAACACATTTCCTCCATAGTCCAGTGGTGGTGGCTTTATACCACTACATCCGACGCTCGGCATTGTGCTTGGTGATGTAAGGCTGCAAGCATCTGCTCAGCCATGAAGCTCTCAAAGAGGGAACAGTTTTTTGTGCTGGTAATTTTACACTCGGTCTGTACTTCTCCAAACATCTAAAATCCAACAATTTAGGTTTCAAATGTTGGTGATTATGTTGGTATTGTTTATAGGTTATAACCATGGAGATACATAGATGTGCGTAGAAGCTGTGGACAGTTGGATATGAACTTTATTTCATTTTTTTTTTTTCAATAAAAGCTGCTTGCAAAAGTGGTCACATCCATTAAACAGCTTCTTTTTCACAAATATTTACCACTGCAAGCCTTTTCACGTTTCTTCAAATATTTGGTGTATTAAAAGCGACCCCAGAAAATGATTCAGCTACAGAGCATTGAGCGGAGAATAGTGGCGGCATTGTCCCGCTCCATGGCTACTGTGCAAATATTTTTGTACAAGCCTGCGTCCTGTCTTATGTCTCCGCCTTGGTCCAGCACTAGCGCCTTCTCTTACCTTTTCTGTATAATCTGAGTACATGAAGCTGATAATACGGGTAGTATCAGGCGACAGTAGAAAAAATAGCAAGGTCGGGGAAAAATCTGTCGGTCGTCTTATCACCTTAGTTACGTTAGAACTTCTACTTTGTAATAAAGAGTTAAAATAAAAAATAAAAAAAACTTCTACTTTGTAATAAAGAGTTAAAATTAAAAAAAAACTTCTACTTTGTAATAAAGAGTTCAAATTTAAAAAAACAAAACTTCTACTTTATAATAAAGACTTAGAACAAAAAAATAAAGAAACTTCTACTTTGTAATAAAGACTTAGAATAATAAAAAAAAAACTTCTACTTTGTAACAAAGAGTTAAAATAAAAAATAAAAAAACTTCTACTTTGTAATAAAGAGTTAAAATTAAAAAAAAACTTCTACTTTGTAATAAAGACTTAGATTAAAAAATAAAAAAAACTTCTACTTTGTAATAAAGACTTAGAATAAAAAATAAAAAAAACTTCTACTTTGTAATAAAGACTTAGAATAAAAAATAATAAAAACTTCTACTTTGTAATAAAGAGAAGACACAAAAGAGAATAGTAAAACCAAAAACACTCAGTTTGAAAAAATGTTGCAGTAATCCGCAAGTGCTAGTAAAAGATGTAAAAAACAGGGTATTTGGTTGATACGTTTTTTGCAAAAAATGTATACTAAGCTGCTCTACCAATCTTCACGGTATACCCTTATCAGAGCAGTCCTAACTAATGTATGCAATCCCTATCTGATGTATTTAAAAACCTGATCATCTGTATATAACCTGTGTGAACAGGGTTCAGAGAGGAAAAATCCATGTGTGCATACAGGGTAGAACAGCTTTTGTGCAGATAGCCCAAGAGGAGTGGTGGAACTCCCCAGTCTTGTAGACACAAGAGAACAATTATGGAAACAGGAACACATGGGCTACTTGCACAGGATAGAGTAAGGATAGAAGAGTATGGCGGTGGCCCCATTGCATCTGTGAGAGTCACATGAGACTTATTTCGGAGGAAATTCAAAGCATTAATCTCCACATTCAAGAGTGGGGATACAGCAGTGAAAATCCACAGACTTCACCTTTTGCATTACCAATAATTGTTCTCTTGTGTCTACAAGACTGGGGAGTTCCACCACTCCTCTTGGGCTATCTGCACAAAAGCTGTTCTACCCTGTATGCACACATGGATTTTTCCTCTCTGAACCCTGTTCACACAGGTTATATACAGATGATCAGGTTTTTAAATACATCAGATAGGGATTGCATACATTAGTTAGGACTGCTCTGATAAGGGTATACCGTGAAGATTGGTAGAGCAGCTTAGTATACATTTTTTGCAAAAAACGTATCAACCAAATACCCTGTTTTTTACATCTTTTACTAGCACTTGCGGATTACTGCAACATTTTTTCAAACTGAGTGTTTTTGGTTTTACTATTCTCTTTTGTGTCTTCAGGTTTCTTGGTGGTGTGTGAACATGATCATACAGACTTGTTCACTGTGCAAGTAGCCCATGTGTTCCTGTTTCCATAATTGTTCTCTTGTGTCTACAAGACTGGGGAGTTCCACCACTCCTCTTGGGCTATCTGCACAAAAGCTGTTCTACCCTGTATGCACACATGGATTTTTCCTCTCTGAACCCTGTTCACACAGGTTATATACAGATGATCAGGTTTTTAAATACATCAGATAGGGATTGCATACATTAGTTAGGACTGCTCTGATAAGGGTATACCGTGAAGATTGGTAGAGCAGCTTAGTATACATTTTTTGCAAAAAACGTATCAACCAAATACCCTGTTTTTTACATCTTTTACTAGCACTTGCGGATTACTGCAACATTTTTTCAAACTGAGTGTTTTTGGTTTTACTATTCTCTTTTGTGTCTTCAGGTTTCTTGGTGGTGTGTGAACATGATCATACAGACTTGTTCACTGTGCAAGTAGCCCATGTGTTCCTGTTTCCATAATTGTTCTCTTGTGTCTACAAGACTGGGGAGTTCCACCACTCCTCTTGGGCTATCTGCACAAAAGCTGTTCTACCCTGTATGCACACATGGATTTTTCCTCTCTGAACCCTGTTCACACAGGTTATATACAGATGATCAGGTTTTTAAATACATCAGATAGGGATTGCATACATTAGTTAGGACTGCTCTGATAAGGGTATACCGTGAAGATTGGCAGAGCAGCTTAGTATACATTTTTTGCAAAAAACGTATCAACCAAATACCCTGTTTTTTACATCTTTTACTAGCACTTGCGGATTACTGCAACATTTTTTCAAACTGAGTGTTTTTGGTTTTACTATTCTCTTTTGTGTCTTCAGGTTTCTTGGTGGTGTGTGAACATGATCATACAGACTTGTTCACTGTGCAAGTAGCCCATGTGTTCCTGTTTCCATAATTGTTCTCTTGTGTCTACAAGACTGGGGAGTTCCACCACTCCTCTTGGGCTATCTGCACAAAAGCTGTTCTACCCTGTATGCACACATGGATTTTTCCTCTCTGAACCCTGTTCACACAGGTTATATATAGATGATCAGGTTTTTAAATACATCAGATAGGGATTGCATACATTAGTTAGGACTGCTCTGATAAGGGTATACCGTGAAGATTGGTAGAGCAGCTTAGTATACATTTTTTGCAAAAAACGTATCAACCAAATACCCTGTTTTTTACATCTTTTACTAGCACTTGCGGATTACTGCAACATTTTTTCAAACTGAGTGTTTTTGGTTTTACTATTCTCTTTTGTGTCTTCAGGTTTCTTGGTGGTGTGTGAACATGATCATACAGTTTTGTAATAAAGAGTTAAAATAAAAAATAAAAAAACTTCTACTTTGTAATAAAGAGTTAAAATAAAAAATAAAAAAACTTCTACTTTGTAATAAAGAGTTAAAATTAAAAAAAAACTTCTACTTTGTAATAAAGACTTAGAATAAAAAATAAAAAAAACTTCTACTTTGTAATAAAGACTTAGAATAAAAAATAAAAAAAACTTCTACTTTGTAATAAAGACTTAGAATAAAAAATTATAAAAACTTCTACTTTGTAATAAAGACTTAGAATAAAAAAACTTCTACTTTGTAATAAAGACTTAAAATAAAAAAAAACTACTTTGTAATAAAGACTTAAAATAAAAAATAAAAAACTTCTACTTTGTAATAAAGACTTAGAATAAAAAATAAAAAATCTTCTACTCCGTAATGAAGACTTAGAATAAAAAATAAAAAAAAACTTCTACTTTGTAATAAAGACTTAAAATAAAAAATAAAAAAACCTATCCCGAATCATGTATTTGTGTATCGTTCTGTATCAGGAACACAAGGACAAGGACTAGATTCTGTTATTACACATTTCAGGCTGGAAAGTAAATGAACGGATAAGAGAACGGAAGGAATCTCTGAGAGGATACAGTGTTCCCACCTCGGCTTGCTCCACACTACTGTCCTTGTCTTCTGAGTTCGGTTGGAAATATTTATGGAAATTGGTGCGTACAGAAAAGGTGGTGTCCCCCCAAATCACCTATCTAGGGTGTACTTACATTTTTGTAAAACTCTTACATCCAACTTGAGAATTTTCAATCAATGCAGAGTCATTCTTTAGATGATAGACGGTGCATATTATGTAATCAGTAAAGATCTGAAAAATTGTTTGGGTGTTTCTAAAGGCATAATAAGTGATAACCTCTAAAAACTAATTATCTATGGGGTCCCAGCTTAAAACCCTCATTGTGGGCAGCAGATAGAATAAATACCAAAATAAATCCAAATACACAAATGAGGTAAGTAGCTACTATATAACATGACTGAGGGCACTGTCCCATTATCCCCTGATGAAGCTATATGCGAAACGCGCGTCGGGGTACTAGTTAGTGTGGTCTGCTATTTGATCCATTGATGATGACGCGTGGTGGATATTTGTGTTTTTGAGAGTCTGTGCTGTTGGGTTGCTCCTCATAATTTTGGCCTAACATTTTGGTATTACTTTACTGTTCTCCAGAACACTTTTGTTCTGAGGGGTCGTCATTATAATTAAGGTTTGTTATAATCAAGATTTTGGTCCCTTTATTATATTTGTGTTTGTATAGTGATGCACACCCAGTATTTGATTGATTATGTTTAGTGTTAATTACAATTTCATTTGCCATCGTGTGATTTACCATTAACCTCACTGCCTGCTCTCTTTTATTCTGGGTTTTATGGTGTGTTTTTAATATTTTTTTCTTCTATTATTTGTATATTTAATGTGTAATTAATAACATTTGAAAATATTTATGAAAATGAATTTTTTTTATATTTGTTTAATTTGGGGGACTTACATATAGGTTTTATTTATTGTTTGGCAACTCCTAAAAAGTTTTTTTTTCCTGATTGATGTTATTTTTAGTATGTTTTTTTTTGTCCAGGTTTGGTTATTAGCAGATAGAATAAGTGTCTCTCTGGAGGACCCAGCCTATATAAGCATCACATTGATTTCACTTGGCAAAATGTAATGCTTCATTTCACCTGTGGGGGTGCTGTAGTAATATTAAATACTTGCTTGGCCTCATGCAAATTACATCTGAATATCAGGAGGGGAGTGTTCAGCTTATTTTATACACACCCTTTTAATAGAATGAAAAAAAAAAAAAAAACAATCCCTTACCAAAAAAAATCTTTTAAAATTTATAGTTTACCAGTTATATGCGGTCACTGTTCAGATTAAGCTGTTGTGTGTGTAGATGAGGAAATATATGAATTCTGATCATTATGTGACCTGTATCCTGAATTTTACACCAGTATTCGCCCTTTGCAGTCTTTAATTTTCAGATATATATCTGAGGAGACAAGCTGCTATGTCTCCCATACACAGCACACACAGACACCAGGGATTTGTGTCTATTTAGCACAGCATAAGAAGCAGCAGCAGTGTGGAGGGCATTATACAGCAGTACAGAGCAGGGTATCTGTGAATCCAGCACTGGGGCAAGGTAAAACACTTATTAAATGGCAGCAGCGCTGTCTATATGTGTCTGCGCCTCTCTCGTTCACTCTGCTTCCCCTCTCTCCTCCTCCCCCACCTCTATCCCTAGAATCCAATAGGTAGCTGTAATCTGACACCTCAGTGGATTAACAGTCTTTCTTGTTTTGCCTAGTATTGACTTTAGCAGTTTTTCAGAGTGCAAAATGAGGCCTGAAAGAGTGAAGAAGTGGGTCATAAGTGGAAATAGTAGCAGAAGCCTTTATGAGACAACTTTAAAGAGGCTTTCCTGTTATCTGTCCCCAAGTTGAAGTTTGTTTAAAAAAAAATGGTGAAAAAAAAATGGTGGTTTACACACCCTCCCCAGATCCGGCATGGCTCCCGGTGTCTGTTATTGTCTCCTGGGCTGATCTCACGTCAACATTGCTGAAGCCAATAACTGGGAACAGCGGCTCTGAGTTACTTGTGCCATTTACTCAGGAGACGCCCAGTTTTTGGCTGCAGCTCTGTCAAATTGATAACAGTGCTGCAGACAATTATAAGCACTGAGACTCAGCCTCGAACCTAGGGAGGGTGAGCAAAGCACAGTTTGTATTTTTTGCAGTCATGAGAACAAAGGTCTTACGAAACTGGAAAATCCATTTCAAGGAAACCTTTCATGAAGATATAGGGTTAATCTACAGATAAATAACCTGTCGAGCAGATATAGGGTTAATCTATAAGTAAATAATCTGTCATGCAGATATAGGGTTAATCTACAGATAAATATCCTGTCGAGCAGATATAGGGTTAATCTACAGGTAAATAACCTGTCCAGCAGATATAGGGTTAATCTACAAGTAAATAATCTGTCATGCTGATATAGAGTTAATCTACAGCGAAATAGCGTAACGCTGAAAGCGCTGCTACCGGAAGAAAATGAACTTTTTTGCTCCAGAGGCCGCCGGCTTTCAGTCATAGAGGTGTGCACACAGCGGCTACAATCACTGCTCACTACATTGTAAGCATGCCCCAGCACTACTTAGATTGACAGCTCACTCTGCTCAGATGCACAGCAATGCCTGCCGTCAGTCTTAGTTTCAGGGCGCGGTTACAGCCACCGGTCACTGTGTACTGTAGCCGCTCCAGCATGCCTCTGTGACTGAAAGCCGGCGGCTCATGGAAGGAATAAAGTTCATTTTCTATCAGTGCGGCAGCCTTATAGTTTTATAAGTCTATTAACCTGCATATTAACCCTACATCTGCAGTTTAACAGCGTTTTGGGACATGATCGGAAACTTTGTTTTCCATTGTCGCCCCACGTAAACATGGCACACTATATCATTGACAATAATCTGCCCCTATAAAAGGACTCCACTGCTGATGGGGCAGTGGGGGGAGGTTTCCGCTGCTGCACATTACCTGCTAATACTGAGATCCTGTCAAATTTTAGAAAGTCTTAAAGAAGAGACAAACCTAATAAAGATACTACGTTAGCCAACTTTGTTTCCCTTTATAACTCTTTGGGTAGTAATTTGAGTCTTAACATTAACAGGGTGAACTGAGAAGACAATATTTATGGGTCCTACTGCTATTTTTCATTATTTCTTTTCCAATAAAGCATATTATTACTGCTGTGGTTCGTGTTTTCTGTTGGATAATCAGACCCTGGTCAACCATTTTTTTGGGTGCAGTGGTCACCATAACATACAATCTGTTATGCTAAGTTTATTATGTTGACAGTGGACAGCAAAGAAAATAAAGCTAATTAATTCACGGTCACCAGGTCAGCAAATAATAACTTTGCAATTCATGGAATGTTGAATGCAGTGCAAATTCATTGTGGTAAGGGTATTAGAAAGATATATGTGTATATGTATATATATACATATATATATATATATATGTATATATATATATATATATATATATATATACTGCTCAAAAAAATAAAGGGAGCACTAAAATCCCACATCCAAGATATCACTGAATGAAATATTCCAGTTGTAAATCTTTATTCATTACATAGTGGAATGTGCTGGGAACAATAAAACCTAAAAATGATCAACGTAAATCACAACTAATATCCCACGGAGGTCTGGAGTTGGAATGATGCTCAAACTCAAAGTGGAAAATGAAGTTACAGGCTGATCCAACTTCAGTGGAAATGCCTCAAGATAAGAAAATGATGCTCAGTAGAGTGAGTGGCCTCCACGTGCCTGTATAACCTCCCTACAATGCCTGGGCATGCTCCTGATGAGGCGGCGGGTGGTCTCCTGAGGGATCTCCTCCCAGACCTGGACTAAAGCATCCATCAACTCCTGGACAGTCTGTGGTGCAACGTGACGTTGGTGGATGGTGCGAGACATGATGCCCCAGATGTGTTCAATCGGATTCAGGTCTGGAGAATGGACGGGCCAGTCCATAGCTTCAATGCCTTCATCATGCAGGAACTGCTGACACACTCCAGCCATATGAGGTCTGGCATTGTCCTGCATTAGGAGGAACCCAGGGCAAACCGCACCAGCATATGGTCTCACAAGGGGTCTGAGGATCTCATCTCGGTACATAATGGCAGTCAGGCTACCTCTGGCGAGCACATGGAGGGCTATGCGGCCCTCCAAAGAAATGCCACCCCACACCATTACTGACCCACTGCCAAACTGGTCATGCTGAAGGATGTTGCAGGCAGCAGATCGCTCTCCACGATGTCTCTAGACTCTGTCACGTCTGTCACATGTGCTCAGTGTGAACCTTTCATCTGTGAAGAGTACAGGGCGCCAGTGGCGAATTTGCCAATCATGGTGTTCTGTGGCAAATGCCAAGTGTCCTGTACGGTGCTGGGCTCTGAGCACAACCCCCATCTGTGGACGTCAGGCCCTCAGACCATCCTCATGGAGTCGGTTTCTAACCGTTTTTGCAGACACATACACATTTGTGGCCTGCTGGAGGTCATTTTGCAGGGTTCTGGCAGTGCTCCTCCTGTTCCTCCTTGCACAAAGGCTGAGGTAGTGGGTTCCACATCTCCTGGTGTACTGGCCTGTCTCCTGGTAGCGTTTCCAGCTTCTGGACACTATGCTGACAGACACAGCAAACCTTCTTGCCACAGATCGCATTGATGTGCCATCCTGGATGAACTGCACTACCTGAGCCACTTGTGTGGGTTGTAGAGTCCGTCTCATGCTACCACGAGTGTGAAAGCACAACCAACAATCAAAAGTGACCAAAACATCAGCCAGAAAGCATTGGTACTGAGATGTGATCTGTGCTCCCCACCTGCAGAACCACTCCTTTATTGAGTGTGTCTTGATAATTGCCAATAATTCCCATCTGTTGTCTATTCAATTTGCACAATAGCATGTGAAATTGATTGTCAATCAGTGCTGCTGCCTAAGTGGACAGTTTGATTTCACAGAAGTTTGATTTGCTTGGAGTTATACTCTGTTGTTTAGGTGTACCCTTTATTTTTTTTGAGCAGTGTGTATGTATATATATATATATATATATATATTGTGTGTGTATGTATATATGTATATATATATATACATATATATATATATAATGTGTGTACGTATATATGTGTATATATATATTGTAGTGTGGCTAAAGGATGTCTAATCGATGGGAGATATGTGTCTTATAGATGGCTTGTTGCTGTGATGTAACCATGGCTACCTATATGTGTTTCAGGACCTGTGGTGATGTCACAACCACATGTCTGGTCATGTGATGGGTTCTGGGTGTGGTTAGACATATAAAAGAAAGCCTAATGCTTAACACAGGTAGGTATGTGTGGAGGTGAAACCCTCCTGAGTGTGTTACGGCTTCAGGACTGAGCCGGATGAACTGGACACTTGTTTTTCTTTACCTGAACCAAAGGCTATTTGTTTTCTGTTGTTTGCCACATGGTTTATGAAGCAATAAACCCAGTGAACTTTAAAGGAACACGTCTCCTGAGTGTCAGCCGTCGCAGCTGAGTGAGTGAAATCCCTACAATTGGTGGTAGACGTGCGAGCAGCGTTCCCAGCGGAGACGTGAGTTTATTTTGAATGTCCTGGGTCAAGGCTGTTGCAAGCCAGCAAGCATTGCCGGAGAAAATGGAGGACCTGCTGAAACAATTGGTCCAGATGCAGTCACAGCAGGAGAAAAGGCAGCAAGAGACCAACAGGCTGTTGATGCAGCAGATACAACAGAGCCAGCAGGAGCAACGGCAGCAGATGCAACAAAGCCAGCAGGAGCAACGGCAGCAGTTACAACAGAGCCAGCAGCAGATGCAGCAGAGCCAGCAGGAGCAACGGCAGCAGATGCAGCAGAGCCAGCAGGAGCATCAGCAGCAGATGCAGCTTCTGGCAACCGCCATCCAGGGCAAGGCGAGCGCCCCAACCCCAGGTTTGGCTGATGACACCCACGTCCGGAAAACGGTAAGACGCGCATTGCAGAAAATGACTCCCGGGGATGATGTTGAGGCCTTCCTGACGGTGTTTGAGAGGGTCGCTGAGAGGGAAAAACTTCCGCCAGAGCAGTGGGCAGAGGTACTTGCGCCATACCTGACGGGAGAACCCCAGAAGGCGTACTATGATTTGACCTTGCAGGATGCCAAAGAGTATCACAAATTGAAAGCCGAGATTCTCGCACGTTTGGGGGTGACACTGACTGTCAGGACACAGCGAGTTCACTCCTGGGGCTATCACTGGGACAAACCACCTCGTTCCCAAATGTTTGATCTGTTGCACCTGGTCCAGAAATGGCTGCAGCCAGAGTCCTCTGCGCCTGCACAGATGGTAGAACGGGTGATGATGGATCGGTTTGTCCATTCCCTCCCGAGGCCTATACAGTCTTGGGTTGCCCAGGGAGATCCCCAGAATGCCAACGAGCTGATCAGACTGGTTGAGAGGTACCAAGGGTTGGAAGGCTCCTTCGGGAGGCAGCCCATGCCGTACTGGGGATCCCAGAAGGCAGCTGAGTCCCAAAAAGGGGTGGTGCGTCCAAGGTCACAAAGGGCGGGGGAGGTGGTGCCCAAGGCAGTGGCGTAGGAAGGGGGGTGCGGGGGGGGCGGTCCGCCCCGGGCGGCACAATGCTGGGGGCGGCCGGCGCTGCAGGAGAAGAAGATAAAAAAAAAAAAAAAAAAGACGCCCCTTTAAATCTTCGGGCGGCGCCGTCCGCCGCCACGACCAGGGCCAGCTCCCCCCACCCCCGGGTCCCGCCCCCGCCCCCCGCTCTAATACTCACCTCTCCTGGTTCCTGCGGCGCCGGCAGCTACAGCGTCCTCTGACTCTGCGACGTCTCAGAGCAGAGGGCGCGATGACGTCACTACTGTGCGCGCCGCTCTGCCTCTCTGTCCTGAGCATCGCAGAGCCGGAGAGACGCTGACTGCACCGGACCTGCGCTGGGAACGGGAGAGGTGAGGATTTTACTTTTTTTTTTTTTTTCTTTATGTCTGGGGCTGGGGCAATGCTGGAGACCATGGGGCAGATTGCTGGACACACTGGGGCAGTACTGGAGACCATGGGGCAGAATGCTGGACACACTGGGGCAATACAGGAGACCATGGGGCAGATTGCTGGACACACTGGGGCAATACAGGAGACTATGGGGCAGATTGCTGGACACACTGGGGCAATACAGGAGACCATGGGGCAGATTGCTGGACACACTGGGGCAATACAGGAGACCATGGGGCAGATTGCTGGACACACTGGGGCAATACTGGAGACCATGGGGCAGAATGCTGGACACACTGGGGCAATACTGGAGACCATGGGGCAGAATGCTGGACACACTGGGGCAATACTGGAGACCATGGGGCAGAATGCTGGACATACTGGGGCAATACTGGAGACCATGGGGCAGATTGCTGGACACACCGGGGCAATACTGGAGACCATGGGGCAGACACTGGGGGTAATATACTGGACACACTGGGGCAATGCTGGACACTGGGGGTAATATGCTGGACACACTGGGGCAGACTGCTGGACACACTGGGGAAAGGCTGGACACTGGGGCAGATTGCTGGACACACTGAGGGCAGATTGCTGGACACACTGGGGGTAATATGCTGGACATACTGGGGCAGATTGCTGGACACACTGGGGGTAATATGCTGGACACACTGGGGCAGATTGCTGGACAACATGGGGGTAATATGCTGGACACACTGGGGCAGATTGCTGGACAACATGGGGGTAATATGCTGGACACACTGGGGGCAGGACTTGAGGCATGGGCAGAATGTAGATACGGGGCATGATTGGAGACACGGGGCAGGATTGGATCATGGGGCAGGACGGATACGATGGAGGCTGGTGGGGCAGGATGGGGAGATCATATGGGGTAGAATGGATACTCATGAGGGCAGGATACGACAACATATGGCTGGAGCCAGGAATGAGATAAACGGGGCCAGGGTGGGGAATATTATTACCATAGGGGATAATTAAGGGATATTGTTACTGCAGTGATGTATTTATTTTATTTTTTGAGTATACTGTTTTAAATGGGGGGGCGGTCCTGTTACTGTGCAGAGTGACACTATCACCTTTTTTTCTTCATGTGGTGTAATGTAGAAGTTGTGAAAAATTAAGTAATGTGTTCTGCAAGCGGAGCTCGAGATAACTGTGTTATTTCCTGCAGAAACGAGTCCTGGCTGGAAGGAATGATGGCGGTCTGTGCTGGATGAAAGATGAAGGACTTCACCTAGAGACGTCACTGGTGAGTCAGTGTTACCTATACACTGACACTATACACTGTATACTATATAGAGGTCCTGTGTATAATGTCACCAGTGATCTCTGTATTACCTCTACACAGACACTGCATACTAAGTACAGATCTCCTGTGAATACTGGCACTTATGGTGATAGTATTGTGGTTTTTTTTTTATTACTGATCAGTATTGTAGTATTCAGTCACTATGTGGTGGTAATATGTGGTCTGGAAATGGTGCGGTGGTATTTGTCCCTTGTATGTAGTATTATTCGGCCACTATGTGGCCTGGTCATGGTGTGGTGGTATTAAGTCACAGGTGTGGCATGTGGGGGTGACACCATTAGGCCCAGTTTAAGTTCTACAAAACAGGAAAACCATTTTTGGTAACCTTTGTGTGTATTGAGCTGGGGGGGGGGGCGCCAAACTCGGGATCAGCCCCGGGCGGCAAAAGCTCTAGCTACGCCTCTGGCCCAAGGTCCCCACGGGTGATATTATTTGTTGGAGGTGCCACAAGCCAGGACATATAGCTGCCCGTTGTTCCCAAACCACTGAGCAGATGGACTGCAGCATGGGACGCCGTTGTTCATACTATGCGTATCCAGCTTGCAGTGTGAACTCTCCGCCCAACGAGGGACCTCAAGCATGTCCCGTGAAGGTGAACGGTCAAGCAGTAACGGCACTGTTAGACTCGGGGAGCCTAGTGACCCTGGTGAGGGCCACTTTTCCTCTCCACCTGCTCCCGGGAAAGAAGGTCGGAGTGTGGTGCATACATAGTGATGCAAAGGACTACCCTGTGGCCAGTGTGAACATTGAAACGACATGTGGCACGGAGTCCCACATAGTCGGCGTCGTTCAGGACTTGTTGCACCCTATAATTATTGGCCGGGATTTCTGTTTGTTTTGGGATTTGTGGGGGAAAGGTTCTGAGCTCCCTAGCAAGAGTAGGGAACCAGTGAACCCGGGAAGGGTGGTGCCACACCCAGAGTCAGACAGATTTCCTTTTTGTGTCCTGGCTGGAGATGAGGAGGAAGTGTCCCCTGCATCTGACATTCTGGAGTTAGAGGTATCCGGTGAAAATTTTGGGACTGCCCAACATAGGGACCCCACTCTGAGGGAAGCCTTTAATAATGTCACAGTTATTGACGGGGTGGTACAGGAGCCGGGGGCAGACACAAGATTTCCCCATTTTCTAATGAGCAGGGAGTTGTTGTACCGGGTCACGAAAATAAGGGAGGAGTTGGTAGAGCAGTTGGTAGTGCCGGGTCCATATAGACGGAAGGTGTTGGACATGGCCCATTCACACATCTTGGGTGGACACCTAGGGGTGGAAAAAACGCAGGAACGGGTTGTGCAGAGGTTCTATTGGCCTGGGTGCCACCGGGAAATAGTGAACTATTGCAGGTCCTGCCCTACATGTCAGCTAACTGCTTCCACTCCTCATTTCCGGAACCCCCTTGTGCCACTGCCCATTATTGAGGTGCCATTCGAGAGAATTGCCATGGACTTGGTCGGTCCCTTAGTTAAATCAGCCCGGGGCCATCAGTATATATTAGTCATCCTGGACTACGCCACACGCTATCCTGAGGCAATTCCCTTGAGAAATTCTTCTTCAAAGAGTATAGCTCGCGAGTTGGTCCATGTCTTTTCCCGGACAGGTCTGCCGAAGGAGATCCTGACTGACCAGGGGACACCTTTCATGAGCAAGGTGATGAGGGAACTATGCAAAGCCCTGAAAATCTCCCAGTTGAGGACCTCGGTGTACCATCCCCAGTCAGATGGCCTTGTTGAGAGATTTAACAAGACACTGAAGAGCATGCTGAGAAAAGCTATAGAGAAAGACGGTAGAGACTGGGATTGTCTCTTACCCTATTTGATGTTTTCCATTCGTGAAGTTCCACAGGCCTCCACAGGTTTCTCACCGTTTGAGCCTCTGTATGGCCGACATCCACGAGGACTCCTGGATATAGCCAAGGAAACCTGGGAAGCCGAAGTCACGCCCCACAGAAGCGTCATTGAGCATGTGGCCCTGATGCAGCAGAGGATTGCAAAGGTGATGCCTATCGTGAAAGAACACCTTCTCCAAGCACAAGAAGCTCAGGCCAGGGTCTACAACCGGTCTGCAAGAGTGAGGCAATTCAATCCGGGAGACCGAGTTCTTGTGTTAGTTCCGACAGTGGAAAGCAAGTTCTTGGCCAAATGGCAAGGGCCATATGAGGTTGTCGAGAAACTTGGTGAAGTAAACTATAAAATTCACCAACCAGGAAGACGGAAACCATTCTAAGTATACCATGTCAACCTTATCAAGCCGTGGCAAGATAGAGAGCCGACAGTAACTCATACATAGTAACATAGTAACATAGTTAGTAAGGCCGAAAAAAGACATTTGTCCATCCAGTTCAGCCTATATTCCATCATAATAAATACCCAGATCTACATCCTTCTACAGAACCTAATAATTGTATGATACAATATTGTTCTGCTCCAGGAAGACATCCAGGCCTCTCTTGAACCCCTCGACTGAGTTCGCCATCACCACCTCCTCAGGCAAGCAATTTCAGATTCTCACTGCCCTAACAGTAAAGAATCCTCTTCTATGTTGGTGGAAAAACCTTCTCTCCTCCAGACGCAAAGAATGCCCCCTTGTGCCCGTCACCTTCCTTGGTATAAACAGATCCTCAGCGAGATATTTGTATTGTCCCCTTATATACTTATACATGGTTATTAGATCGCCCCTCAGTCGTCTTTTTTCTAGACTAAATAATCCTAATTTCGCTAATCTATCTGGGTATTGTAGTTCTCCCATCCCCTTTATTAATTTTGTTGCCCTCCTTTGTACTCTCTCTAGTTCCATTATATCCTTCCTGAGCACCGGTGCCCAAAACTGGACACAGTACTCCATGTGCGGTCTAACTAGGGATTTGTACAGAGGCAGTATAATGCTCTCATCATGTGTATCCAGACCTCTTTTAATGCACCCCATGATCCTGTTTGCCTTGGCAGCTGCTGCCTGGCACTGGCTGCTCCAGGTAAGTTTATCATTAACTAGGATCCCCAAGTCCTTCTCCCTGTCAGATTTACCCAGTGGTTTCCCGTTCAGTGTGTAATGGTGATATTGATTCCCTCTTCCCATGTGTATAACCTTACATTTATCATTGTTAAACCTCATCTGCCACCTTTCAGCCCAAGTTTCCAACTTATCCAGATCCATCTGTAGCAGAATACTATCTTCTCTTGTATTAACTGCTTTACATAGTTTTGTATCATCTGCAAATATCAATATTTTACTGTGTAAACCTTCTACCAGATCATTAATGAATATGTTGAAGAGAACAGGTCCCAATACTGACCCCTGCGGTACCCCACTGGTCACAGCGACCCAGTTAGAGACTATACCATTTATAACCACCCTCTGCTTTCTATCACTAAGCCAGTTACTAACCCATTTACACACATTTTCCCCCAGAACAACTCCATCGTTGTTAAGCAACCCAGAAGATGAGGTTGGAGCGGTTACTATAGCGGAGACGCTATCGGAGTCCCAGAAACAGCAATGCCGGGAGTTACTCCAGAAAAACAGGGACCTGTTTTCCGAGTTGCCTGGGTACACGAAGGTCATAGAGCATGAGGTCCTGACAGAGCCCCATGTGCGCGTGAACGTGAAGCCCTATAGAATTCCTGAGGCCCGTCGAGAAATAGTCTCCAAGGAAGTGGAGCGTATGTTGAAGCTTGGAGTCATTGAGGAATCCAAGAGCGGTTGGTCGAGCCCAATTGTCCTGGTCCCAAAACCTGATGGGGAGTGGAGATTTTGCAACGACTATAGGAAGTTGAATGAGGTCTCCAAGTTCGACGCATATCCCATGCCCCGAGTTGATGAGCTCATCGAAAGGCTTGGGCCCGCCAGGTACATAACCACCTTGGATTTGACGAAGGGGTATTGGCAGATCCCCATGGCACAGGAAGCCAAGGAGAAGACGGCGTTTTCTACACCAGATGGATGCTTCCAGTATGTCCGGATGCCATTTGGCCTACAGGGAGCTCCGGCCACCTTCCAAAGGGCTATGGATAGAGTCCTTGCACCCCACAAGGCATACGCTGCTGCGTACCTAGATGATATCGTCATCTTTAGCCCGGACTGGGAGAGTCATCTGGAGAAAGTCCAAGCGGTGTTTGATGCTATAAGAGAGGCCGGATTTACAATAAACCCGAAGAAGTGTGCATTGGGTAAAGAAGAAGCTAAGTACCTTGGATACATAGTGGGTCATGGAGAAATAAAACCCCAAATCAGTAAAGTGGAGGCAATTCAAACATGGCCAAAACCAGTTTCCAAGAAGCAAGTTAAAGCCTTCCTGGGAATCGTGGGATATTACAGGAGGTTCATCCCAAACTTCGCCACAATGGCGGCGCCTCTGACTGACCTGCTAAAAGGGACAAAATCAGTAATGGTTAAGTGGTCCGAAGAAACAGATTCAGCCTTCCAAGAAATGAAAGAGGCTTTATGTAAGCAACCCGTTCTGATGGCCCCAAACTTCAAGAAAGAGTTTATTCTCCAGACAGATGCCTCAGATGTTGGGGTGGGAGCAGTCCTTTCCCAAGAACTACATGGGGAGGAGCATCCTGTTCTCTATCTGAGTAGGAAGCTGTCCTCATCTGAAAAGAACTACTCAGTCGTTGAGAAGGAGTGCTTGGCCATAAAATGGGCAGTCGACACATTACAGTACTATTTGCTGGGACGTAAATTTAGACTGATATCCGACCATGCCCCACTTAGGTGGATGAGGGAAACGAAGGGTAGAAATGCTAGGGTCACCCGTTGGTTCTTAGCCCTGCAGGACTTCTGTTTCCATGTGGAACATAGGGCCGGAAAGCTGCACGGTAATGCTGATGCCCTGTCAAGAATCCCTTGTCTAGTGGGAGAAAGTGCCAAGCCCCACGGCTTTAGGCAGAGGGGGGAGGTATGTAGCGTGGCTAAAGGATGTCTAATCGATGGGAGATATGTGTCTTATAGATGGCTTGTTGCTGTGATGTAACCATGGCTACCTATATGTGTTTCAGGACCTGTGGTGATGTCACAACCACATGTCTGGTCATGTGATGGGTTCTGGGTGTGGTTAGACATATAAAAGAAAGCCTAATGCTTAACACAGGTAGGTATGTGTGGAGGTGAAACCCTCCTGAGTGTGTTACGGCTTCAGGACTGAGGCGGATGAACTGGACACTTGTTTTTCTTTACCTGAACCAAAGGCTATTTGTTTTCTGTTGTTTGCCACATGGTTTATGAAGCAATAAACCCAGTGAACTTTAAAGGAACACGTCTCCTGAGTGTCAGCCGTCGCAGCTGAGTGAGTGAAATCCCTACAATATATATATATTAAAATATTATATATTTTCAGTAGGTTTTTCAGTTTCAGCACAGTTGGTTTACTTAACCCCTTAGTGACCGCCAATACGCCTTTTAACTGACCTGAGATATAAGAGACTTATATCCCCATACAGGTGACAATCCAGTAGCTGTCGGCTGTCCACTATAGCTGACAACTTGCTGCATCAGACACGATCAGTGTTTGCACCGTCCAAATCTATTTAACCCCTTAGATGCTGCTGTCAATAGTGACTACATCATTATAAACGGTTAACAGACTGTGGGGGCTTCCTCTTTATCCCAATTGGTGGTCTCAGATCATAATTGTGTGGTCTTGATGTTTGCCATGGCAATTCATGACCAAATAGCGGCCTCAGAGTCTGCCGGCTGTAGTAATCGGTTCAGAAGTTAGTGACATTTAGGTGATAAAAATACACATTTTTATTTTTCTCATGCCACTTTGCATTAATTCCTGAAAATCACCCGAAGGGTTAACAAACGACCTGACTGCAGTTTTCAATATATCAGGGGGTGCTGTTTTTAAAATGGTATCACTTGTGGGGATTTCCCTATAAATAGGACCCCCAAATTCACTTCAAACATGGATAGGTCCCTAAAAAAATACATTTTGTAAATTTCCTTGAAAAAAATTTAAATTGTTGCTACATTTTTAATCCTCCTAAAATGCTAACAAAATAAAATAACATTTTGCAAATGGTGCTGTTGTAAAGCCGACATGTGGGAAATGTTATTTATTAATGTTTTGCTATGGTATGACTATCGGGATTAAAGGGATAATCATTCAAAGTTTGCAAATTGCTAATTTTTTAACATTTTTTTCAAATTACTGATATTTTTTATAAATAAACATAAAGCATATCAACCTAAATTTACCATTATCATAAAGTATAATGTGTCATGAAAAAACAATCTCAAAATCACTGGGATTTGTTGAAGCATTCCAGAGTTATTACCACATAAAGTGACACTGGTCAGATTTCAAAAATTTGGCTCTGTCACTAAGGGGTTAAATCAATATCTGTGTTGAATTACTATAATTTTTTTTTTTTATTTTGACATACCGGTATATTTTACATATCATTCTGTATTAAAAATAAAAAATAGAAATCTTGCAATGTTCACACTGATCATTTGTTTTTGTTTTTTGTAGATTTTAACTTTGTTTCAGGAAATCAACATGTAGATTAGCCACAATAGTTGCATCCTGACCCTATCTTTAGTATAAAATCATCCAAGGGCGTAACGTGGCAAAGGGTGTGACCGTGACCGGATTAGTTCGGGGGGCACCGACACCAATTTAACCTGGATGTGCGTGCTCGGACTCACATTCAGGTGAAATGTATTGTGGTGCAGAGACCCGCCGGTTCCTGCGCTGTATTACATAACACCGGCCAATCCGAGGCCGGAAGCTGATGTCGGCTTGCCAGTGACGTGCGACACATGACAATGACGTCATGCTCTACCTGTCGTTTGCTTGCTCAAGTCAGCTGCCGGCTTATAGGCTGGCTAGAGAAGAGGACACTGTGCAGCGCAGGAGTGGGGGGAGATGAGAATAATTGTTTGTTTCTTTTCAGAATGTGCTGGAGAAAAATGGGAAGGGGCCAGGATGGGGACGTTGTACCAGGATGGGAGACAATATACCAGAATGGGGACATTATACCAGGATGGAGACATTATACCAGGATGGGGGACATAATACTAGAATTGGCACATTATACCAGGATAGGGGACATATACCAGCATGAGGGACACTATACCAAAATGGGCACATTATACCAGAATGGGGATGTTATACCAGAATGACCACATTATACCAGGATGGGGACATTATACCAGGATGGAGACATTATACTAGGATGGGGTAGAATATACCAGAATGGGCACATAATACTAGAATGGACACACTATACCTGGATGGAGCACATTATACCAGGATGGGGGACATTACACCAGGATGGGGGGCAATATACCATAATGGGGACATAATACCAGCATGTGGGACATTATACCAGAATGGGCACATTATACCAGAATGGGGATGTTATACCAGAATGAGCACATTATAACAGGATGGGGACATTATACTAAGATGGGGGACATTATACCAGAATGGGGACATATTACCAGCATGAGGGACATTATAACAGAATGGGCACATTATACCATATTGGGGATGTTATACCAGGTTGGGGGGCATTATACCAGCGTGGGGGACACTATACCAGGAAGGGGGATACTATACCAGGAAGGGGCTCTGGATGAGGGAAAATATTATAACATGGGGTCCAGGATGGGTGAAATTATTACAATGGGGGTGAACATGCATGTCATTATAGGATCTAGAACGCAACAAGGACCAATACATCTGACCTACATGCAGGTGGGGGCTCAGGTCCAAATTTTGCACTGTGTGGGTCCCATCAGACTCTGGTTATGCCACTGGAAGCATCTAATGAGCATGTGCAAAGGTTATTGTGAAGGGAGGGGGAGCAGGGTATTGCCTATTGTGGATTCTGTTTTATCAGATCTGTATAGAGGTGTTACCTGTCATTGTGTTCCCACCTCTGCTGATAATGAGCCTGCTGAAAGCTCTTCCCAAAAGGACAGGAAGTATGGGTCTAAAAAAGCCCCCGTGGCCAGTGTGAAAATTGCAAGATTATATATAATTATTTTTTCTAAACACATGTAACACAAAAAACTGATTTAAGCAACAGGTCATTTTCTGATGATAGCTGCTTCTTTTTAATTCCTCACAGTTTTTATGATCTCTATTCATGATAGTCATAAAGAAGTCTACATTTCTGCTACAGCGGCCACTGCTGGGCATATGTAGTATTGCAATTTGGCCATGGCTGACCGTGGAAGGGTTGGGTCTCAATATTTTAGGTTCTAACAGGGGACAGCTTTATATGACATCCATATGTCTTACTTGAACCCCCTAAATTTGCTTTAGTGACAATATACGTTAATTTACAGTTATCCTGTTAGTTGTGATGGTTATAGCGTCAGTCCCTTGCACTGAATGACACTTTTTTTTTAAGGTCGAATTCTGCTTTTAAAAATCAACAGCGTCCAAAATATATACAGAGACCTGAATGGGAATTATTCAGCAGGTATAACGGATAGATGTTTTTCCACCCATTCCCGGCATTCCTTACCCAACTGTTCTCCGATGCCACATAATAGGTCTTTCAGCTGCTCTTTCCCTCGGTATGACCAGCGGGCGCGCACATAAGGTGAGGACTATTGACGTCCCCGAGGACCCGGCCCATGGCGCACTTTGGATTTCTATGTCAGGGTTATTTCCACGTTTTTAGGAAAGTGACTCTTCTGTGAATAGGGTATAAATGGCTGTTTCAAAGAAATGGCTCATGGCTATGAATATTTCCATTTCTGTATTTATCAATATTTCTATATAATTACTTATATACATATCATACAGTCAGCCCAATTCAATGGAGCCTTTGGAAAAGATAAATATTCCTTCATTATATTTTTTGCTACTAGGTGGTGAGAATCTGAGCAAGGACACCCCTCTAAGTGAAAAGGGGTAGAGAGGGCAAACTAAGACCTGGGGTCCCAATGGTGGTGCCATTCCAGCCTTGGCTAAGAGGTTGCGCCTCTTCCTATTTTATCATCCATCACACACATTATATACGGACATTGCCCCAGATATTGGTATCAGACCAAGTTTCCGCATTCTAAATAGGGATTGCAGTGGTCATTCGGTGCTCAGTGACGCCATCGCTTCAGGGGACCATCAGCGGGATGCAGAGGGCAGGGGGCAGCATGCCTTCTTATATTGGAGTACCACCATGGTTTGCGGGATGCAGAGGGCAGGGGGCAGTATGCCTTCTTATATTGGAGTACCACCATGGTTTTCGTGATGCAGAGGGCAGGGGGCAGTATGCCTTCTTATATTGGAGTACCACCATGGTTTGCGGGATGCAGAGGGCAGGGGGCAGTATGCCTTCTTATATTGGAGTACCACCATGGTTTGCGGGATGCAGAGGGCAGGGGGCAGTATGCCTTCTTATATTGGAGTACCACCATGGTTTGCGGGATGCAGAGGGCAGGGGGCAGCATGCCTTCTTATATTGGAGTACCACCATGGTTTGCGGGATGCAGGGGGCAGTATGCCTTCTTATATTGGAGTACCACCATGGTTAGCGGGATGCAGAGGGCAGGGGGCAGCATGCCTTCTTATATTGGAGTACCACCATGGTTTGCGGGATGCAGAGGGCAGGGGGCAGCATGCCTTCTTATATTGGAGTACCTCCATGGTTTGCGGGATGCAGAGGGCAGGGGGCAGTATGCCTTCTTATATTGGAGTACCACCATGGTTTGCGGGATGCAGAGGGCAGGGGGCAGTATGCCTTCTTATATTGGAGTACCACCATGGTTTGCGGGATGCAGAGGGCAGGGGGCAGTATGCCTTCTTATATTGGAGTACCACCATGGTTTGCGGGATGCAGAGGGCAGGGGGCAGCATGCCTTCTTATATTGGAGTACCACCATGGTTTGCGGGATGCAGGGGGCAGTATGCCTTCTTATATTGGAGTACCACCATGGTTAGCGGGATGCAGAGGGCAGGGGGCAGCATGCCTTCTTATATTGGAGTACCACCATGGTTTGCGGGATGCAGAGGGCAGGGGGCAGCATGCCTTCTTATATTGGAGTACCTCCATGGTTTGCGGGATGCAGAGGGCAGGGGGCAGCATGCCTTCTTATATTGGAGTACCACCATGGTTTGCGGGATGCAGAGGGCAGGGGGCAGCATGCCTTCTTATATTGGAGTACCTCCATGGTTAGCGGGATGCAGAGGGCAGGGGGCAGCATGCCTTCTTATATTGGAGTACCTCCATGGCTTGCGGGATGCAGAGGGCAGGGGGCAGCATGCCTTCTTATATTGGAGTACCACCATGGTTTGCGGGATGCAGAGGGCAGGGGGCAGCATGCCTTCTTATATTGGAGTACCTCCATGGTTTGCGGGATGCAGAGGGCAGGGGGCAGGATGCCTTCTTATATTGGAGTACCTCAATGGTTTGCGGGATGCAGAGGGCAGGGGTCAGCATGCCTTCTTATATTGGAGTACCACCATGGTTTGCGGGATGCAGAGGGCAGGGGTCAGCATGCCTTCTTATATTGGAGTACCACCATGGTTTGGGGGATGCAGAGGGCAGGGGTCAGCATGCCTTCTTATATTGGAGTACCACCATGGTTTGGGGGATGCAGAGGGCAGGGGTCAGCATGCCTTCTTATATTGGAGTACCACCATGGTTTGCGGGATGCAGAGGGCAGGGGTCAGCATGCCTTCTTATATTGGAGTACCACCATGGTTTGGGGGATGCAGAGAGCAGGGGGCAGCATGCCTTCTTATATTGGAGTACCACCATGGTTTGGGGGATGCAGGGGGCAGCATGCCTTCTTATATTGGAGTACCACCATGGTTTGGGGGATGCAGAGGGCAGGGGGCAGCATGCCTTCTTATATTGGAGTACCACCATGGTTTGGGGGATGCAGAGGGCAGGGGGCAGCATGCCTTCTTATATTGGAGTACCACCATGGTTTGGGGGATGCAGAGGGCAGGGGGCAGCATGCCTTCTTATATTGGAGCACCACCATGGTTTGGGGGATGCAGAGGGCAGGGGGCAGTATGCCTTCTTATATTGGAGTACCACCATGGTTTGCCTCTGTCAATTTTAAAAGCAAAGTCGAGAACCCCTTTAATCAAGACACATGGAAAACATAGAGAAAAATGATGCCTCCTTTTGGTTAAAGTTATTACTACAGCCTACCAGAAACCACGTAGGATAGAAGTTCAGTAATAATTAGTATCTATATATCTGTCTAACTATCCATCTATTCCTTCCTCTATATATCCATCCATCCATCCATCCATCTCTCCATCCATCCATCTATCCATCCATTCATTTTATGCCTCCATTTATCCATCTATTCAGTTATCCCTCCCTCTATCTACAGTATATATCCATCCATCCCTCTATCTATATATCTATCCATCCATCCATCCCACCTAGCTATATAGCCATCCATCCAACCAACCATCTCTCCATCCTTCCCTCTATCTATAAATCCATCCATCCATCCATCCATCCATCCATCCATCAGCCCTCTATATATCTATCTATCCCTCTAGCTATATATCATCCATCCATCCATCCATCCATCATTTATACATCCATCTATCTCTCTATCTATCTTTCCATCCCTCTATCTATATATCTATCCATCCATCATCCCTCTATATATCTATCCATCCATCCCTCTAGCTATATATCATCCATCCATCCATCATCTATACATCCATCTCTCTATCTATCCATCCCTCCCTCTATATATCCATCCATCTCTCCATCCATCCCTCCATCTATCCCTCCATCCCTCCATCTATCTAACCATTTATCCCTCCCTCTATTTATCCATCAATCCATTTATCCCTCCCTCTATCTATATATCTATCCATCTCTCCATCCAGCTATCTCTCCATCCATTTATCCCTCCCTCTATCTATATATCCATTCATCCATCTCTCCCTCTATCTATCCATACATATATTATCTATCATCTATCTATCTATCTATCTATCTATCTATCTATCTATCTATCTATCTATCTATTGATCAATAGACTAAGATTGACAATAATCGATTTCTGATTGATGATAGCATAAGAACAAATAACTTACTTTTACTAATTCAATCAACTTTCCAACTAGGGGCAGTGTATACTCTATAAAGGGGACACTCAGTATAGACAGTAATCCACAACCTGTAGTTCTCCGGCTGTGATGCTGGGAGTTGTAGTTTAGCTATCCGATATTCCCAGGTTGTAAACCGCTGCAGACGACTAGCACAAAGCCGCCCATAGTCTTGGCTGAAAGCTCCAGGGAACTGAATCCTGCTTGGAGAACCTGGAACTTCTATGATAATGAATCACCTATTTGTGCAATTCTTTAACAGAGACAAAAGTTCCTAAAAAAGTTTGTTAAACTTTTTTTTCCTTAGTCTTGCAGCTCCTAGAGCCCAGCTGGGAATTCTGCATTATCCCATCTATACAGCAGGGCAGTTCCTCCCCAATTTCTTACCTTCTGCACATGCTGCTCTCAGTGCCAGGCCAACCAGCAGACAAAGCAGGCCCTGTGCCTTCAGCATGTCTTCAGTAGTGGAAGGCACAATGTTCTGTAGGGAGGCACAGGCTGAAGTCCTGAGGAAATGGGATTTGGGCGCTTACTGGTACAACCACATTATAGGCTGGAAATGCAGGGGGAATGGCCGGTCCTGGGGAGTTTGGGGTGGGGGTTGTCTGAGGTGGTCTTAGAGGCATCTGATCCTCCCAGCAATCCCTGTATGGTCAGCATTAAACATGATCTCACCCTGGGATAGCTGATACAGGGATCCAGCCGCCAGTGATTCCTAATGACATGCCTATTGTCCTAGGGGAACCCGAAAAATCCCCTTTTTTTTGCAGGAATTCTCCATGTGAATTTATTTCTATGGCAGAAAACCATCAAAAATATGAGTCCTATAAACTCATTGCTTTTTTGCCCTCAGCTGAGAACCACATGTGAATATCCCCTATTAAACCATCGGAGGCGCTATTCATCTACATCATCTCTCTGGCGTAAGAGCGGCCAAGTGAGTTCGCACTTATATGCTGCACATAATTGGAAAATAAAGAAACCACATGTTTTTTCACTTTTTTTTCCCAGATTTCACAATAGATAATACATTATTATGAAAAGATCTCTTGGACCTGACAAGGCTGGTGTTCTTACTTTGAAAATT
This sequence comes from Ranitomeya imitator, assembly GCF_032444005.1. NCBI lineage: Eukaryota > Metazoa > Chordata > Amphibia > Anura > Dendrobatidae > Ranitomeya > Ranitomeya imitator. Next base: position 109,653,083 of record NC_091291.1, on the reverse strand, counting down.
CATATGCGAAAGGCTACACAAGCCAGAAAATTAAGGGAGTTTTATGAGTCCGTCTCTAGCTGGATGAAATGCTCCTATTATTAGGCAGGAAAACATTCACAAACCAATTCTTTCATGGATTATCAAAGTAAGTACACCAGCCTCCTCAAGTCTCAAAGGGGAGACAGATTAAATAACATATGCAGAGATTGTGTTGAGAAATTTTGGTGACACGTCCCTTTTCTTACCTCTTTTTCTATCTAATATCTATCTAAATGTTAATGTTTATTCACGACCTGTGCTTTTATTACTATTTACATCATTTTTATTGCAAAAATAGGACTAAATTACATTTATTTTTCTCTTTTATGATGTATAAAGTCTGAAGTGCCTGGAACTTTTATATTAATTTATATATACAGTCATGGCCAAAAGTATTGACACCCCTGCAATTCTGTCAGATAATACTCAGTTTCTTCCTGAAAATGATTGCAATCACAAATTCTTTGGTATTATTATCTTCATTTAATTTGTCTTAAATGAAAAAACACAAAAGAGAATAAAGCAAAAAGCAAAACATTAATCATTTCACACAAAACTCCAAAAATGGGCCAGACAAAAGTATTGGCACCCTCAGCCTAATACTTGGTTGCACGACCTTTAGCCAAAATAACTGCGACCAACCGCTTCCGGTAACCATCAATGAGTTTCTTACAATGCTCTGCTGGAATTTTAGACCATTCTTCTTTGGCAAACTGCTCCAGGTCCCTGATATTTGAAGGGTGCCTTCTCCAAACTGCCATTTTTAGATCTCTCCACAGGTGTTCTATGGGATTCAGGTCTGGACTCATTGCTGGCCACCTTAGAAGTCTCCAGTGCTTTCTCTCAAACCATTTTCTAGTGCTTTTTGAAGTGTGTTTTGGGTCATTGTCCTGCTGGAAGACCCATGACCTCTGAGGGAGACCTAGCTTTCTCACTCTGGGCCCTACATTATGCTGCAAAATTTGTTGGTAGTCTTCAGACTTCATAATGCCATGAACACGGTCAAGCAGTCCAGTGCCAGAGGCAGCAAAGCAACCCCAAAACATCAGGGAACCTCCACCATGTTTGACTGTAGGGATTGTGTTCTTTTCTTTGAATGCCTCTTTTTTTCGCCTGTAAACTCTATGTTATTATTATTATTTATTATTATTATTTATTGTTATAGCGCCATTTATTCCATGGCGCTTTACATGTGAGGAGGGGTATACATAATGAAAACAAGTACAATAATCTTAAACAATACAAGTCATAACTGGTACAGGAGGAATGAGGACCCTGCCCGCGAAGGCTCACAATCTACAAGGGATGGGTGAGAAAACAGTAGGTTAGGGTAGAGATGGTCATGCAGCGGTTTGGTCGATCGGTGGTAGCTGCAGGTTGTAGGCTTGTCTGAAGAGGTGGGTCTTCAGGTTCTTTTTGAAGGTTTCGATGGTAGGCGAGAGTCTGATGTGTTGTGGTAGAGGGTTCCAGAGTAGGGGTGATGCGCGAGAGAAATCTTGTATACGATTGTGGGAAGAGGAGATAAGAGGGGAGTAGAGAAGGAGATCTTGTGAGGATCGGAGGTTGCGGGTAGGTAAGTACCGGGAGACGAGGTCACAGATGTATGGAGGAGACAGGTTGTGGATGGCTTTGTACGTCATGGTTAGGGTTTTGTAGTGGAGTCTCTGGGTGATGGGGAGCCAGTGAAGGGATTGACAGAGGGGAGAGGCCGGGCAATAGCGGGGGGACAGGTGGATTAGTCGGGCAGCAGAGTTTAGAATAGATTGGAGGGGTGCGAGAGTGTTAGAGGGGAGGCCACAGAGCAGGAGGTTGCAGTAGTCAAGGCGAGAGATGATGAGGGCATGGACTAGGGTTTTTGCAGATTCATGGTTGAGGAATGAACGGATTCGTGAAATATTTTTGAGTTGAAGTCGGCAGGAAGTGGAAAGGGCTTGGATATGTGGTTTGAAGGAGAGATCAGCGTCAAGGATTACCCCGAGGCAGCGAGCTTGTGGGACTTGGGAGAGTGGGCAGCCATTTACTGTAATGGATAGGTTCGTTGGGGGGGTCGCGTGAGATGGGGGAAAGATGATGAATTCTGTTTTGTCCATGTTAAGTTTCAGAAATCTAGCAGAGAAGAAGGATGAAATAGTGGACAGACATTGAGGGATTCTGGTTAGAAGGGAGGTGATATCTGGTCTAGAGATGTAGATCTGTGTGTCGTCAGCATAGAGGTGATACTGAAAGCCATGAGATTCTATGAGCTGTCCCAGGCCAAAGGTGTAAATGGAGAAGAGCAAGGGCCCAAGGACTGAACCTTGTGGGACTCCGACAGATAGAGGGCGAGGTGAGGAGGTGGTGTGTGAGTGGGAGATGCTGAATGTCCGGTCTGTTAGGTATGATGAGATCCAGGATAGGGCCAAGTCTGCGATGCCAAGGGATGAGAGGGTTTGTAATAATAGGGAATGGTCCACTGTGTCAAAGGCAGCCGACAGGTCGAGGAGGAGGAGGACAGAGTAGTGTCGCTTGCTCTTGGCGGTTAAGAGGTCATTGGTGACTTTAGTTAGGGCAGTTTCGGTGGAATGGTGTGACCGGAAGCCTGATTGTAGGCGGTCAAAGAGGGAGCAAGAAGAGAGATGGGAGCACAGTTCAAGGTAAACGTGTTGTTCCAGTAGTTTGGAGGCATAGGGGAGAAGTGATATAGGGCGATAGCTTGATACAGAGGATGGGTCAAGAGAGGGCTTTTTGAGGATAGGTGTGATGGAGGCATGTTTAAAGCTTGAGGGGAAAACACCAGTTGTTAGTGATAGGTTGAAGAGATGGGTTAGGGTTGGGATGAAGATTGTGGTGAGGTTTGGGATGAGGTGGGATGGGAGTGGGTCAAGTGCACAGGTGGTGAGATGTGATCTTGAGAGTAGAGTGGAGAGTTGATCTTCTGTAATGGTGGAGAAGTTGGTTTTGGAGGTGGAGGGATGGGAAGTTGGGAGGAAGGGCTCTGGGGGTTGTTGACCAAAACTGTCTCTAATGCCATCAATCTTCTGCTTGAAAAATGAGGCAAAGTCTTCAGCGGAGATAAGTGGGGAGGGAGGAGGTGCTGGGGGACGGATGAGAGAATTGAAGGTGTTGAATAACTGTTTAGGGTTGTGAGACAGGGAGGATATGAGAGATGAGAAGTAGGTTTGCTTAGCTGTGGCGAGTGTGGTCTTGAAAGTAGTGAGGGACTGTTTGAATGCGATGAAGTGCTCGTTAGAGAGGGATCTTTTCCATCTGCGCTCAGCAGCCCTGGAAGCTCGCCTCAGTTCTTTGGTCAGGCTGGTGTGCCAGGGCTGTCTGTTGATTTTGCGAGCTTTGGTATGTGTAAGTGGGGCAGCAGATTCCAAAGCTACAGCTATTGTGGTGTTATATAGAGCAGCAGCGTCATCGGCATTGTGTATGGAACTTATGCCTGTGAGGGGGAGGAGGGATTCAGAGAATGAATGTAGGTCAAGATTTTTAATATTTCTGCGAGGGTGTGAAAGTTTGTGGGGTGTGGATTGTAGATATGGAGTGGAGAGAGATGAGAATGTGAGAAAGTTGTGGTCAGAAAGAGGAAGAGGTGAGTTAGAGAGGTTAGATAGAGAGCAGAGGCGGGTGAAGATGAGGTCCAGTGTGTGACCGTCTTTGTGAGTGGCTGCAGAAGACCATTGAGTTGATGCCTTTCCCCAAAAAGCTCTACTTTTGTCTCATCTGACCAGAGAACATTCTTCCAAAATGTTTTAGGCTTTTTCAGGTAAGTTTTGGCAAACTCCAGCCTGGCTTTTTTATGTCTCGGGGTAAGAAGTGGGGTCTTCCTGGGTCTCCTACCATACAGTCACTTTTCTTTCAGACCCCGACGGTTGACACTGTTGTACCCTCGGACTGCAGGGCAGCTTGAACTTGTTTGGATGTTAGTCGAGGTTCTTTATCCAACATCTGCACAATCTTGCGTTGAAATCTCTTGTCAATTTTTCTTTTCCGTCCACATCTAGGGAGGTTAGCCACAGTGCCATGGGCTTTACACTTCTTGATGACACTGCGCACGGTAGACATAGGAACATTCAGGTCTTTGGAGATGGACTTGTAGCCTTGAGATTGCTCATGCTTCCTCACAATTTGGTTTCTCAAGTCCTCAGACAGTTCTTTGTTCTTCTTTCTTTTCTCCATGCTCAATGTGGTACACACAAGGACACAAGACAGAGGTTGAGTCAACTTTAATCCATGTCAACTGGCTGCAAGTGTGATTTAGTTATTGCCAACACCTGTTAGGTGCCACAGGTAAGTTACAGGTGCTGTTAATTACACAAATTAGAGAAGCATCACATGATTTTTCGAACAGTCCCAATACTTTTGTCCACCCCCTTTTTTATGTTTGGTGTGGAATTATATCCAATTTGGCTTTAGGGCAATTCTTTTTGTGTTTTTTTTATTTGAGATAAATTAAATGAAGATAATAATACCAAATAATTTGTGTTTGTAATCATTTTCAGGAAGAAACTGAGTATTATCTGACAGAATTGCAGGGGTGTCAATACTTTTGGCCATGACTTTATTTTACAACAAATCTCTCTGTATTTTTATGTACCTAGGAATGTGCCATATAAGCTTACATGTAAAGTCATCAGATGTTATGGAAAAAAAAGTATTATTATTTACTTTTTGCATATGCTAATGTTTTACATAAGGGTCAATATTTTAGTTTTCTATCCATCTATCTATGTATCTACAGTGGGGAAAATAAGTATTTGATACACTGCCGATTTTGCAAGTTTTCCCACCTACAAAGAATGGAGAGGTCTGTAATTTTTATCGTAGGTATACTTCACCTGTGAAAAACAGAATCTAAAAATAAAAACCAGAAAATCACATTGTATAATTTTTAAATAATTACTTGAAATAATTATTTGACCACCTACCAACGAGCAAGAATTCTGGCTTTCACAGACCTGTTGGCTTTTCTTTAAGAAGCCTCGTACTCTGCACTCATTACCTGGATTAATTGCACCTGTTTGAACTCGTTACCTGTATAAAAGACACCTGTCCACACACTCACACTCCAACCTCTCCACCATGGCCAAGACCAAAGAGCTGTCTAAGGACACCAGGGACAAAATTCTAGACCTGCACAAGGCTGGGATGGGCTACAGGACAATAGGCAAGCAGCTTGGTGAGAAGGGAACAACTGTTGGCGCAATTAGTAGAAAATGGAAGAAACACAAGATGGCTGTCAATCTTTTTTAGTCTGGGGCTCCATGCAGGGTCTTGCCTTGTGAAGGTCAGGAATCAACCCAGAACTACAAGGAAGGACCTACACAATGTCCTGAAGAGAGCTGGGACCACAGTCCCAACCATTACCATTAGTAACACACTATGCCATCATGGATTACAATCCTGCCAGGCACACAAGGTCCCCCTGCTCACTCCAGCACATGTCCAGGCCCGTTTCAAGTTCACCAATGACCATGTGGATGATCCAGGGGAGGCATGGGAGAGGGTCATAAGGTAACACATGTTGCTGAGAGGCATTTAGCATAAGTAGTACACCTGTTACGCCCGCTGCTCTGGATACTCACATGATCTCCTCCGCTCCCCGGCACGACGCTCTGTGAGTCCCACGCCGTTCCTCACCAGTGCTTCCTGGTTCCCGCCGCATGCACCGTAGGTTTCGGCCACACGGTCCTTCACCTCCTTATGCTGGAAGGAGGCCGTGACCCAGTAGCTCCGCCCCCTGTCATGGCGGCCTCCATCGGGTATGTCAGGACGCCTCCTGCTTTGGTAAGCGCCTGATTATCTTACCTGTATGCCCGGTTACTGGCGTACTTGCTGGCAATTGTGCTGCACTATAGTCAGGTCCCCTTATAGATTCTCCGTGCCTTGTCCCCATTGCAGCTGGTCCTGTTCTCTCCTGTCATTTAGCCTCCCATTACTCTGTCCCAGTTTCTGGTTACCCTGTCCCCTTTTGTTTTACAAGGTGCGTCCTCTCCTGGCGTTCATCCTAGCCTCTTCCACCACAGATCCTCAGCCTCTGTCCTGTTCCCTCCTTCCTCGTCTCTTGTTCTGCCATCCCTCCGGCTCCTGACCCATCCTCCTGGTCCTTGGTACCCTCTGTCTCTCCCTGGACCATCGTTTCATTTTCTGTTTGTCCGCTGTGAGTCGCACCTTTGGTACCAGCAGTTTGGATATTAACCCCTTTGGGCCTGCCGGTAACACTCCCTGTATAGGGGGTGGGTTCACTTGGTTAGCTAGTCCAGAGGGCTCTGGTATCCCGACCCAGAGGGTCCACTCCAGGACGTGTAATACCTGTGAGATGGCTCCCAGGGCATGAACATTGTCCCCTGGTCCTGGAATGGACAGAGTCTTAACCTCATCCTCTGGTCTCGGTGCAGCCAGTGTCTGAACCTTGACCCCTGGTCCCATAGTGGCTAGTCCTGTTCCCGAAGTCCCCCGGTCCCAGTGCGGCTAGTGCATGAACACTAATCCCTGGACCATTAGTGGCCAATCCCTCATCTTGAATCCTCAACCGGCATGTCTGAACTAAGCCCTAAAGTAGTGTCAGCGTACCTG